>NW_012102588.1:855091-919343 GCF_000951045.1 Mandrillus leucophaeus
ACATGGTGAAACCCCTTCTCTACTGAAGATACAAAAATTATCTGGGTGTGGTGCTGTGTGCCTGTAATCCCAGCTACTGGGGAGGCTGAGGCAGGTGGATCAGCTGAGGTTAGGAGTTCAAGACCAGCCTGGCCAACATGGTGAAACCCCTTCTCTACTGAAGATACAAAAATTATCTGGGTGTGGTGGCACACACTTGTTTTCCCAGCTACTGAGGAGGCTGAGGCAAGAGAATCCCTTGAACCCGGGAGGTAGAGGTTGCAGTGAGCCGAGATCGTGCCACTGAACTCCAGCTTGGGCAACAGAGTGAGACTCCATCTTAAAAAAAAAAAAAAAAAATCAAGAGTCTTTAAACATTTCACACCATTTGACTCAGAAATTCCACCTTTAGGAATCAACCTATCCTAAGAAAATAGATGCCCAAAGTAGCTCATTTATTTATATATATATAAAAAAAATCTTCCAAGTCCAATTAGAGGAAGAGGGAATGATGGTATAAAATACGTATCTTTAAACTATTGCAGATGTTTTAAAAATTAGACTTACACTGTGGTGTTAGAAGTCAGGATACCAACACCCTTGGGGTAAAGATAGTGACCAGGAGGGGGCATAAAGAAGGCTTGTGAGGTGCTGGTCATATTCCATTTCTTCATCTGGGTGCTGGATGTATGTGTGTATTTACTTTGTGAAAATACATCAAGCTGTATTCTTTTGAGAGAGAGATATATATATATTTGTTAAAAATGATGGCAAAATACACCTAACATAAACTTTATCATTTTAATCAGTTTAAGCGTACAGTTTAGTAATGTTAAGTGCATTCACATTGTTGTGATAACAATCTCTTCATCTCGAAAAACTGAAACTCCAAGCTCATTAAACAACAACTCTCATTCCTCCCTCCACCCCAGCTCTGGCAACGGCCATTCTACTTTCTGTTTCTGTGAATTGAAGCACTCTACGTGCCTCATGTAAGTGAAGTTATACAGTATTTGCCTTTTGGGGACCTTATTTCACTTGGTATAAAGGCCTTACGTTTTATCCATGTTATAGCGTATATCAGAATTTCCTTCCTTTTTAAGGCCAAATAATATCCTATTGAATTGGGTATACCACATTTCGTTGATCCATTCTTCTGTCAACGGACATTTGGGTTGCTTCCACCTTTTGGCTGTTGTGAGTGATGCTGCTATGAACATGGGTGTACAAATATCTCTTTGAGACCCTGTTTTAATTATTTTGTGTATATATCCAGAAGTGGAATAGCTAGAGATATATGTATGTTTTATGTGTATGTTATACTTCAATAAAATATAACTTAAAAAATACTGATGCCTGGGTTTTACCTCTAAATAGTCTCATTAAGTGGTCTGGGGCCATGAGTCCTGGGCATTAGAGTTTGTAAAGCCGCCTTAGGGATTCTCCCATGAAACCAAAGTTGAGAACCCCTAACTCAAAAGATGCATTTAGTATATTTTCACAAACTACTTGGAGAGGACTGTGCAGAAGTAGGCGTCAGGGCCAATGGGTCCAGTCTTCACATCAGCCTTTTCCTGGTGGCTTTTCTGACCCAGCTTTATCCCTTCAGTCTTCTAACTGAGAATCATTCTCCTCACAGGGTAACCTGGACCATGTATGTCAGTCAATGCTTATGCCTCCCACCAATTGCAGGTAGAGGAGATGACATGCCTGGGTCCTCACGTCAGCCCTTGCCAGAATGAGTGGGCAGGACTGGTCTTTCTACCCATAGAACAAGTAGGTAGATGCCTCCATGAGGAGATGAAAGGAATAGTCAGGAGAGCCTCCCCAACACACAAATACACACAGACACAGACACACACACACACACACACACACACACACACACACACACACACACACACATTCTC
This sequence comes from Mandrillus leucophaeus, assembly GCF_000951045.1. Classification (NCBI taxonomy): domain Eukaryota; kingdom Metazoa; phylum Chordata; class Mammalia; order Primates; family Cercopithecidae; genus Mandrillus; species Mandrillus leucophaeus. The sequence continues at coordinate 856,981 of NW_012102588.1, forward strand.
CTACTGGCTACCCAAGAGTCTTCATCTCTTTTTTTGCCTGACTTAAAGTCCTGCCAATAAGTGAGAACCACTTTTAAAAGCCAACTGGGCCTGGCAAGGTTATATATGCACTATTAGCTATTCAAACCATATTGTGAGTTAGTTCAAAGAGAGGCTTTTCAACAATACAGCTGTGATATCAGGACACGAAAGCAGGGTTTTCCAGCCTAGTACTGTTGATATTTTGGGCTTGACAATTCTTTGATGTGGGCAGCTGTCCTGTGCATTGTAAGACATTTAGCAACATCTCTGGCCTCTACCCACTAGAGATGTCAGGAGCAGTCCACCCTCAGTTGTAATCACTAAAAATGTCTCCAGACATAGTCAAATGTTTCCTTATTGATGGAAGAAGAGAGGAAGAACAAGTGTTGCAACACAGAAAATTTAGAGGCAGTTGGGCCTGGAAAAGATTGATATCCTCTTACTTCTCATGATCCACTTGTGTCTCAGCCCCAGAAAACCCTCCTTCCTGTTATTAATGAGAGACAGGTGCACCATGGAAAATAAGGCACTAAAGACAAAGTCCAAGTGTTACAAGATAGTGCCTTGCGCCTACATGGAAGCTGTGTAATTTGGCACTGATTGCTCTCCTCCCAGCTTCCTTACTGCCTCCAAAATGTGAAATGTTGTGAGGTTAGGACTTATTATGGGAACCATTCTGCCCCACCCCTGTCCCCACAAAAATATGACCAGCTTTTCATGATGACAAAGCTACCTCTTGTGAATGCCATAAATGTGGTTAATTCATTGACACACATCTTGTCATTTATCACATTTAAAATCATATGACATATTCCCAGAGTTTTAAAATTTAAATTTGTAGCTGGGCACAGTGACTTATGCCTATTGTCCCAGCACTTTAGGAGGTTGAGGCAAGAGGATCGTTTGAGTCCAGGAGTTCAAAACTGGGCAACTTGGTGAGTCCGCATATCTACAAAAAATTTTAAAAATTATAAAAAATTTTAATTTGTCCCAATTCTAAAGGACTCTGCGTTGCTAACGTGGAGGTATTTTTAAGTACTACACACAGATGGAAGGCAGAGGAACAGTGCTGGCTGAGGGCTGAGCTCTGCTTTCAGGGGAGACCCTGAACCTCTGACCCAGACTTCCAGCCACTCTCTTCCTGTCGGGCTCTTTTTTGTACCTTGGAGCAGGAATCTTAAAGGCAGCCGCAAGCGGTGGCTCACTCCTGTAATCCCAGCACTTTGGGAGGACAAGGTGGGCGGATTGCCTGATCTCAGGAGTTTGACATCAGCCTGAGCAACATGGTGAAACTCCGTCTCTACTAAAAACCAAAACATTAGGGGGGCATGGTGGTGCATGCCTGTAGTCCTAGCTACCTGGGAGGCTAAGGTAGGAGGATCGCTTGAGCCCAGGATGTCGAGGCTGCAGTGAGCTGAGATTGTGCCACTGCACTCTAGCCTAGGTGACAGAGGGAGGCCCTGTCAAAAACAAAAACAAAAAAAGGAATCTTAAAAGCTACTTTCCAGGACTGTCTGTAAATGACAGAGGCTGTTTCCAGGACTGTCTCTAACTGACAGAGCCTGTTTCACGCCTTTGTCTTCTTCCATTTTGTCCTCTTCACCTGAGGCTTCTGCTTTATTAGGGTTATGGGGCCTAAGCCCCTCTTTTGTGAGGAACATTCAGCCAACACTTTGTTGCAGGCAGGGTAGTCGGCTGGCCTGAAGGTGCAGACACCACTCCAAGCTCGAGTGTCCTCTGGCCGCTGCTCCACCAGCTCAGCTCATGATCCTCATGGGCAGCCGTCTTGCAAAGAAGGCCATGAGTAAACAAAGCATTTGCCACAGGAGTTTGGCTCAGATTTAATAGAGGACGTGTGCAGTCTTTCAGTGCTCCTCGGCCCACAAGCTTTAACCACTGTACAAACTGATTTAGAACACTAAAGCTCCACTGTTTGTTTAATGCCTTTATTGACTTAATTCCCGCCTCTTAGGCAGGTGGCCCCGGCAGGCAGCACCGTCATTGTTCTGAGTCGGATCTCCTCAGTGACACCGCGGCCTTCCTGCTGAGAGTTCCTTTCTTTATTTCATTTTTTCTGGTCCTTAAAAAGTTGGGCAATCAAATTACAGTTACAGGTGTAGTGTTTCATTTTGAAAGAGGTGTAATTCACTCCAGTCAGTATTTGCAGCGGTCAAATTAGGTTTGTGGTGTAATACGGACTTTTCCACTTTCCCCTTGGCTAAAGCGAAGGGCTGATTTCCTGGGTGACCGTGAGGAGTGCCGTTAACTCTTCTGGTGTATTAACTCTTTCTGAACCTTGGGCCTCATTTGTCAGTGACTTTCAAGGTGCCCTCATGTATAATTAAGATATACAATAAGATACATGCAAAGCGTTTGCAAACTTCCTGTGGTGCCTTGCTCCACTATTGATTTGGCCCAAAACAAAAAATATTTTCATTGTTCATTGCAACAACAACATCATTTATTAAACATACACTGTGCAAAGTACGTTATCTAGCGAGGTTTTTCCTTAGATGCCTGCCTTGGTTCCTTTGAGCAGCACCATAAACTTCTGTGCTGGGTATTACTGCTGTCTTTTATCAGACAGGGACAGTGAGGACTGGAAAGGTGAAGTGGCCTGCCCACAGTCCCTTCGTGTCTGGAGGCGGAGCAGGAATTTGATCCCAGTGACCTGACCACTTCCACTCATCAAGGAGAAAAGGAAACCCCACAGGCTCTAAAAGGGAGTCAGAGTCACGTGAGTGGTCCGGTGAGCTATGCCTATAGTGGCACAAGTGGGTTTGCTGGGCTCGTGCCTCTCAGAGGCCACTTGACAACTTCTCCCGATGGCACAGAGCTGTTTTTGGACAACTTCCTTAAGCTTTCTCATCAGAGGGCAGAGCTCTTGTGTCACCTGATCTTGTTGCCGGTAAGGAAGTTGGGAGCAGCATATATGCACACACATTCTCTCAGATACACAGCCACACGTCCATTCACACAATGCACATTCCCATAACCACACACATGCACACTATCAGGCACACAGACATGCACACGCACACATTTAATCGGACACACACATACACTCTCAATACACTCACACATACACCCACACACCTGTTCACCCTCGGTACACTCACGCATACGCCCACACACCTGTCCACCCTCAGTACACTCACGCATACACCCACACACCTGTCCACCCTCGGTACACTCACGCATACACCCACACACCTGTCCACCCTCGGTACACTCACATATACACCCACACACCTGTCCACCCTCGGTACACTCACACATACGCCCACATACCTGTCCACCCTCAGTACACTCACACATATGCCCACACACCTGTCCACCCTCAATACACTCACACATATGCCCACACACCTGTCCACGCTCAGTACACTCACACTCACACACATGCACACTCACATTCACACACACACACTCATGCATGTGTACACCTCTTGCTTTCCTGCATAGAAGCTGAGTACACTCTGGGGTGCAAGATCAGGAGACCAGCACCCAATATAATAAACTGCCAGAGGGGCGGGTGGTGTGCTGTGAGATTTTGTGACTTTCCAAGGCTTGAAATAATCTGAGAATTTACAGCAAGGACCAGGAATTGTTGTAAAGAAAATTGGTCTCTATTCTAACTTTAATTGCCCCCAGCCTTCATGAATCAGCTTTTTGGCACCAGCCCCTTAGCTCGAAGCATGCCCTTTGAGGCCTCATGCATTAGCGCTGAGACCTTGGGCAAGCAGCCTACCTTCTCTTTTCCTCCATTTCCTCATCTGTAAAATAGGGATAATAACGGTGCTTGCCTTATAGTTATGAGTATTAAACAAGCCAGTATATGCCAAGCTCGTGGACCAGGGCAGGGCACAAACTGTGAACAAACATGTTCACAATCAGTGGGGTTTTAATGGCTTGGGTGGGCCTGCCATTATGAACCAGTAACAATGTGTACTAAAGACACACATTAAGTTTGAGACTTCATAATGGAAATGCGGTCTAAGGAGAGATGTACCAAGCTTTGAGGGCTTTCTGTCCTAGTGTCTCAATCTATATAATCTTTCATTTGAAAAAGTTTCAAGACAGAACGGCGATTTTTCCTTCTGAGTCTCAGAGCCTTCTTGACTCCCTTAGGCAGTGAATCACCATCTACCTCCTGGGTCAGAGAGGGAGCATCACAGAGTGCTAGAAAGATCAGGATTGGCACTTTGCTATCTCCCAAACCCTCAGTTAAAGGAATCCTCATCTTGTGAGAATTTTGCAAAACCCAATTGGAGAAGGAGCCATACAACAAGTAAAAATCTTAATTTTGGGCTGGGCTTACCTGTAAGTAGGTAGAATCTATGTATCAACGCATTTAATCTGTGATTCAAACAGATCTCCTTGGTCGGGTGCGGTGGCTTATGCCTGTAATCCCAGCACTTTCAGAGGCCGAGGCAGGCGGACCACGAGGTCAGGAGTTTGAGACCATCCTGGCCAACATGGTGAAACCCCTTCTCTACTGAAGATACAAAAATTATCTGGGTGTGGTGCTGTGTGCCTGTAATCCCAGCTACTGGGGAGGCTGAGGCAGGAGAATCGCTTGAACCTAGGAGTCGGAGATTGCAGTGAGCCGAGATGGCACCACTGCACCCTAGCCTGGGTGACAGAGCAAGACTCTGCCTCAAAAAAACAAAAAACAAAAAACAAAAACAAAAAAACTCTCCTTTTAAAAGTTATAGAAGAAACTGAAATTATTCTAATTAAGAATAGCCAGACCTATGACACTATTTTGTTCTATTTCTTTCCTTTGATCAAGTCTGGGATGATCATTTTTCAAATCTTCCAATCATCATTATCTTAGTCACTTTTCCTGTGTGTTCATCTGCACAGGCACCCCGGCAGTGGTTGCTTTGTTAATGGCTCTGGGCCACACCTTCTCTCTCCTTTGCTCTGTGGTGGTCTACGTCTTGATTCTATGTGAATGGCTCCTTTCAGAAAGTCCCACCATGATCAAACCAACTAGATGTGGTTCCTCTGTTTTCCAACCCACCTCCCACCCAAGTTAGGCCAATGCTTGATCAGAAAGGCACTATTTACTCACCTTAGAATTTCAACAATTTCCTTATCAGAGCACTCATCTCATCAAAGGAGAGGCCAGAAAGATTATTTTATAATCTGTGGAAGTAAAAGTTCTTCTCTCTCCTTCATCCTCTAAGAGATAAATGGAGATTATGCAAGTGATTTTCCTTTATAATTTGCTTTTTGTTTAAAATTTCCCCCATGTTTACAAAATAATTCCTATCTATGCCTAGAGAATTATTGGAATGAGAGTTACTGAATGCTAATAATAGTTTCTTAGGGAGGTGGCATGTAGGGTGATTTTTATTTTAGATACTGGTTCCTGCTCTTTAGTTTTCTGTATTGATTGACTTAAAATTGAACATGTAAAGTTTCGTTAAAAAATAAGGCCATTTAAAACATGTTTTTTTTTGGTTTGTTTTAGAAATGGGAGTCTCTTTATGTTGCCCAGGCTGGACTCAAACTGCTGGACTCAAATGATCCTCCCCGCTCAGCCTCCAGAGCAGCTGGGACTACAGGTGCACATGACCATGCCTGGCTTAAAAGAAAGTCATTTTAAGAAGGAATTTTTAAAAGCACACACACAGCAACAATGCCATACTTTTTCAAATGATTTTGTGTGTGTGTTAGTTTCTGAACACCTCACTCAGCAGACCAGCTAACCTTTCAGGCCAGGTTAACACATTTCTTCCCAAGCTCTGTTCAAGGCATGTTTTGAGATGAAAAGAAAGTTTCTATGAATATGGAGGAAATGTTCTCCTTCATTTCAGAAGGCATAGTTGAATTATATTATCAGCTCACGAAGCCTTTGTAAAATACACCTAATGGGTTTTTTTTTTTTTTTGGTCAGACTTCTCTAAAGACAACCAAAATGGTCAGTTGGGAAAACTGTTCAGAAGTTACAGCATGTGGGCTCTTTCCAGCATCTTTAAAAAGAAAGAAACTAGCCAGGTGTGGTGGTGCCTGCCTGTATTCTCAGCTACTCGAGAGGCTGAGGCAGGAGGACCATTTGAGCTCAGGAGTTCGAGGCTGCAGTGAGGTATGATCGCTACACTGCACTCCAGCCCGGGGGACACAGCAAGAGCGCATCTTTAAAAAGTTAATAACAAATAATAAAGTAATTGAAAAGAAAGTGAGTCTTGCTATAAATAAATGCCAGTTCTCCCTTGTTGAGCATCATCAGCTATGCTTTGGATATGCATTCCTGGAGTTGATTTCAACTTTCTTTTTTCTTGTTTTGAGGAGCATGCTTAGATTTAAACTTTTAATTGAAGTGTAATATGCATGGAAAAACGCAGATCTCATAAATACACAGCTCAATTAATTTTTAAACTCAACATTCTTCTGTAACCATCACTTAGATCAAGAAACAGAATTTTATACACCTACTGTGTACCTACAAAGATTTAAAAAATAAAAAAGGGGAAAGAAAGAATCAGTATACAATATGTCAGCACCCCAGAAGTGCCTCTCATATCTTCTTACAATCGCTAACCCCCTACCCTCCACCCCAAGGGTAACCACAATCTTTTTATTATTATTATTATTATTACTAAGTTTATTTTCATTGTCTCAGGTCTGCTGAACTCTGGATCCAGGTTGTGTCAATAGGGTAGTGTGGTGCCTCCTGTACCTATCTCTGCCTCCTACAGTTATTTTTATTTATTTTTGATAGTAGAGACACGGTCTTGCTATGTTGCCCAGGCTGGTTTCAAACTCCTGGGCTCAAAAATCTTCCTGCCTCGGCCTCCCAGAGTGCTAGGATTGCAAGTGTGAGTCACCGCACCCGGCCAAGTCCTTTATCATCTCCCAAGAAGACTATGAAAGAGATTTGGGGCCCAAGTTGATAATATCAAATACACTGAACTTGACTGTGTTCACCATGTTCTGGCTCTAGAGAAATGAGAGCTGCTAGTGAGGGTGGTGCCATTCTGTGTATCTTCTGTACCTTGAAGTCTCTCAGAAATCTTGCCCCTGGTCTTCTTGTTCTGAGGACACAACAGGTTCTCTTTTTCTCTGGAGATGAAATCTAGATCTTCGATTTTGGAACCAAATTTGGACTCTTGACTCTGGAACACTAATTTCTTTAGCAAGTTGCTTCCTGGAATCAGTCCTAGAGTATGGGTTTTTCAAAAATGCCTTGATGAGAGGGCATAATTGAGAGGCACTGTAGGTGGTACAACACCGTCGGGCTTCTCTGCTTTGAAACTCTGCACCAGGTCGATCTTCTCCGTGGCTCTGGCTTGATTCTAAAGTCTCTGGTTCTGGTCTTTTCTAGAATCCACGCCTAGCTCTTCAATTCTGAAACCAGATCTGGATTTTTGACTCTTCTGTATTGATTTATAAACCAAGTTTTTGTTTGGTACAATAGCCTGAGCAAAGTTTTTGATTGAAGGTATTGATGAGGATTTTCAATTGATCTGTGAATTTGCTGCAACTGTACCTATAATTTGTTGCTACCATCTTGTGTGAAGAGGTGTCTTTGGTCATGCTGGAAGAGAGTCCTGGAAGCTGAACTACTGTCTGGGAGACTCATAATCTCAGCTTCTTCATTCTGCCAGTTTTGTACTTTATGTAAGTGCAGTATCGACTCTTTCTTGTTTAGCTTTTCATTCAAACTCATGCTTGTGAAATTCATCTAATTTTGTGTGTAATTATAGATAATTCATTTTCTTTTTGTATGGTATTCTACTGTGCAAATATATTACAATTCATTCTACTGTAGATGGTCATTTGGGTAATTTCAGTTTTGAGCTATTATAATCAGCTATTATAATATACTATGCACATCTAGTACATGACTTTTGGTAAACATTGTAAACATTTCTGTTAGGTATGTGCATAGGAGCAAAATAGGGTATGCAAATGTTTAGTTTGCTAGACACTACTCAACAGTTTTCTGAAGTGGTTGTACCAATTTACCACCAGCCATACATGAGTCCCAGTGGAATATAAATGTAGAATTTCAATTTTTATAAGAGTTGTGCTGAATGGTAACTCTGGAACTACCCTGAGCCCCAAAGATGATGAGGCAGAGGAGTTTTTCCAAAAAGTTCAAATCACCATTACTTCTTCACGTTCATTTTCAGGTCAAAACACCCCTGTGTGTCAGGTATGGTGGTGCATGCCTGTAGTCCCAGCTACTCAGGAGGCTGAGGCAGGAGAATTGCTTGAGCCCAGGAGTTCGAGGCTGCAGTGAACTATGATCACACCACCGGACTCCAGCCTGGGTGACAAAGTGATACCCCTGTCTCTAAAAAAAATAGTGAAATAAATAATAATAATGATAATCATAATAAATCCTTGTAAAATAGACAGAGGTATGCCTTATGCCATTTTCTCCTGAAGCTGAGGAAATAAGACAAAAGAGATCAAATGTTTTTTCTAAGAGCCCTACTAATCCTGTATTTCCCACTCTAGCTCCAGAGCTTTGATTTTAGATGCATGTGCCTACCTGTGAATTTGTTACAGAAAAGGCATGCTCAGGCTGAGGCTGGCATTTCTATAACATTGCTAGTTTCAAACCACAAGTCTGAATGCCATGAACCCTCCTAGCATGTGAGGGTTTATTCTGCTGACAATTAGCCAGTTAGAAAGGGTATATTCATAAACTCTCTTGCCTGCACTTGGAGCTTTTCTGACAGTTTTTTTGTTTGTTTGTTTTTGAGACAGAGTCTCACTCTGTAGCCCAGGCTGGAGTGCAGTGGCATGATCTCAGCTCACTACAACCCAGCTTCCCAGGTTCAAGTGATTCCCCTGCCTCAGCCTCCCGAGTAGCTGGGATTACAGGCATGCGCCACCACGCCTGGCTAATTTTTTTGTATATTTAGTAGAGTCGAAGTTTCACCATGTTTGTTGGCCAGGCTGGTCTCGAACTCCTGATGTCAAGTGATCTGCCCACCTCGGCCTCCCAAGGTGCTGGGATTACAGGTGCTGACAGTTTTAAATGGAAAAAGGAGCCTATCCAGGTTTCCTAGCCTGGTTTCTCATCAGACTCAGCTGGGCAGCTTTTTAAGCTACAGGTTTCCCCATCCCCACTCAAGGGCAATTGAATTGAGGTCCTCAGAATTGGGACTTGGGAATCTGTATTTTATGAAGTTCTCAAGTGGTTCTGATTTAACTGGAGGCCAGTAGCAAACCTTTGACTGGAATCACTGTTGCTCTCATTTTTTAAAAAAATAATCATCCAATACACTTTACCAAAATCCTGAGAACAAGAAGAGAAAATGAATTTAAAATCAGACTTTCTTATTTTTAAATAAGATACTTCTTTAAAATACTCTATCAAAAGTATTTTGGGCGCCAGGCTTCCTTCTGCAACAGGCGTGGGACTCGCTCTTGCTCGCTCTCTTTCTGCCGCCATCTTGATTCCCCGTTCCCTCCACAAAATGCCCGGCGAAGCCACAGAAACCGTCCCCGGTATAGAGCAGGAGTTGCTGCAGCCCCAGGCTGAGACAGGGTCTGGAACAGAATCTGACAGTAATGAGTCAGTACCAGAGCTTGAAGAACAGGATTCCACCCAGGTAACCACACAACAAGTCCAGCTGGCGGTAGCAGCTGAAATTGATGAAGAACCAGTCAGTAAAGCAAAACAGAGGCAGAGTGAAAAGAAGGCACAGGAGGCTGTGTTCAAACTGGGTCTTCAACAGGTGACAGGAGTTACTAGAGTCACTATCCGGAAATCTAAGAATATCTTCTTTGTCATCACAAAACCAGATGTCTACAAGAACCCTGCTTTGGATACCTGCATAGCTTTTGGGGAAGCCAAGATCAAAGATTTATCTCACCAAGCACAACTAGCAGCTGCTGAGAAATTCAAAGTTCAAGGTGAAGCTATCTCAAACATTCAGGAAAACACACAGACTCCAACTGTACAAGAGGAGAGTGACGAGGAAGAGGTCGATGAAACAGGCGTGGAAATTAAGGACATAGAATTGGTCATGTCACAAGCAAATGTGTCTAGAGCAAAGGCAGTCCGAGCCCTGAAGAACAGTAATGATATTGTAAATGCTATTATGGAATTAACAATATAACCATCTGAAAGCAACTTTTTTCGGTGTCTCAAAGGAGTAACGGCAGCTTGGTTTGAAATTTGTACTGTTTCTATCATAAATAAAGCTGTGGCTTCCTGTTGGATGAAACAATAAAAAAGACAATATTTTGCCAAATTAAACAGAAAAGGGAGTTCAGTGGAAGATGGCTCTGATTTCAGGGTAATAATAATGGTAGGTAACAATTAAATGGCATTTAAAAAATTGCTGAATGCTTGCTGGGCACAGTGGCTCATGCCTGAATCTCAGCACTTTGGGAAGCCGAGGCAGGCAGATCACCTGAGGTCATGAGTTCGAGACCAGCCTGGCCTACATGGTGAAACTCTGTCTCTACTAAAAATACAAAAATTAGCTGAGTGTGGTGCTGTGCACCTACAACCCCGCTACTCAGGAGGCTGAGGCAGGAGAATCACTTGAACCTGGGAGGCAGAGGTTGCAGTGAGCTGAGATTGCACCACTGCACTCCAGCCTGGGCGACAAAGTGAGACTCTGTCTCAAAAAAAACAAAACAAAACAAAAAAAGGTTGCTGAATGCTTTCACATATTTTATTTCACTTAATCACTCAGGATCTCTTTAAGGTAGACATAATAATTCTCAATCTACAGAAGATGATATTGAGGCTTGGAGGTTAAATGCCTCATCTGAGGACATATATGCATGAAATGGCATAACTAGGACACAAACCCAAGTTTCCTGATTCCAAATTTTACCTACTTCTCACTATCCCGCAGTGCTCTGGGAGTCAGGAAGCTCCCTCAAGGTCAATAGGAATTGAGTGTTTTGACAACTCTGAATAAGCGCCGTGAGTCTAACTGGACTCCATTCCATTCTCCTCCCCTCCCTCTCTTTGCCCTTCTCCCTTCCTTCAATATCCTTTTAGTGTCTCCCAAGCAACAGGTTATTTGCAATGTGCTAGGGAATCAGAGATTAAAGAAAAAGTCCCTACCCTAAAAAAAATTCATAGTCTGGTGGGGAGATAGACAAATCATTGTGTGGTGATGCACTAAACATCAACCCAAATAGGTCAAAATTGGAAGGGGAAATTATGCCCTGATCACCAATCCAAGTGGCCATGTAAATTTATAAGAAGCCTACATTCCTAAAGGTAAGAAGAACTTGCTTTGATGAACTCTCACTTCAAAGGAGGCTGTTTTATTTGGAAACAATTCCTCTGCCTTCAATATCCTATTAGTATACCCCTCAAAATGTGTGTTTAGATCTTTAATTTCGTAACATGTGTTTACCCTTTCATGATTAAATTCAGAAGCATGCCATCTTATTAGTGGTTCATTTGCATACTCTTTCAGGAATGATAATGTTCAAAGAGGTATAGGGGCCTTAAAGAAGTAGGGGAGGGCTGGGCGCAGTGGCTCATGCCTGTAATCCCAACACTTTGGGAGGCTGAGGTGAGTGGATCACAAGGTCAGGAGTTTGAGACCAGCCTGCAGCCTGGCTAGCATGGTGAAACCCCGACTCTACAAAAACAAACAAACAAACAAACAAAAAGTCTAGGGATAGGCTTAGAGATTTCCTTCTAGGTCGTGTGTATAGGAAAAACAACTTCCAAGATACTAGGGAGATAATTCTGTTTGTAGTCAGCAACCAGGCTGGATAGAGCATGGATAGGTAGATGAGTGTGTTCACAGGTGTGTGGCAGAGTTCAGTAGCAGACAAACTTTCCAACACACTGCTTCAATAATTGTCTTCATTAGTGGCAATAAACTATGCACTTTGCTTTCAAACACCTAAGAATTATTCAACAATAATAAATAGTTGCTGGGTGCTCCCTGGGTACCAGCAACTTCTTAGGCATAGGAAAAGGAGACAGATACATTTCTGCCCCCATGCTTCTCCAAATAGACTACTGATGACCAATGAAACATTCCTAGAAAATTGAGTGTGAGCATTGCTCTTGAATCTAACACTTTCCATAATTGCTTAACCCACTTGACATTTCTGAAGCCTTGCACACTCTTGATGGCCCATTTCTGAGTAGTAGTCTCCTTCTCATCTTCATTATGTCCCCTCTGAGCAACTGTGACATCCTCTCCACTTCCCTCTCTGCTCCAGGGTCTCCAACTTTGAATCCAGTCTCATCTTTCAGTTATCCATTGAGGTTATCTTTGCTCTGCTTTACAACTATAATGATAACTGAGAATTGCATGGGCTTTTAAAACATTTACAGAGAAAGTTCCATCCATTATCTGAATCAAAAATCATTGAAAGCCTCATTGAGTCCTGGCCCCAGCCCTCGAGGGGAGCACTGAGGTTCATCCCAGACAACACAGTCATCGTGTGATGGACTCACACTCTCTTCTAATCCTTGATTCTTGTTCTTTCTATCTGTTTCGGGGGGGTTCCTAAGAAGCACACCATGGGATGAAGGTTCACATACAGGAGGTTTATAACTAATATTTTTGGGGTCAGTGCTGTGGAAGAAGAGAAGGGGAGGAAGCAGGATTGGGCAGAGGAAGAAGTCGCGCTGCAGTCCAATCTCAAAGAAAGTCTCGTTTGACCTGACTTAGAATTCTGAAGATGAGATGACTCTTCTGAACTGTCTGCTTGTGAAGTTAGACTGACAGCTGAGGGTCGTGGGCCGGCAGCACCCTCAGCAGTGAGGCAGGTGAGTCCTTCAGTCGTGGATGGGCATCCAGGCAGTACATCACAGCATCCACAACACGATTCCTCGTGCATGACATTCACTCAACACAACTGACTTGACTTGCTGTCTTGAGCCTCAGTATCTAGAGCAGGGAGCTCATGGAGAAGGGGAGCTGAGAGCCTGGGGCCAGGACCACTACCCTTGGTGGTGGCAGAGCAAAAAAGAGGCTAGAATGGGTCTGATCAAATCCCAGCAGATAAACGAGCAAAGGCTGAGGTCAGAGCAAAGCAGACAACCATATTTCTTACCTCAAGTCTTTATTTATTTAACAGATTCTCACAACTGCTATCCTGGAAATTCACCATCACCCCTAAAATATCTAACCACATTGTCAATTGTGCTGCCTGGTCAAGGACTGGGGACCTGTCTCAGAGTGATCTTTCTTAAACACAGATCTAGTCATGACTTGGTTTTGCTCAGAACGTTTCAATGGCTCCTGATTGCCTGAAGAATAAATTTCAAATTTCTAAGTAGACTTTCCAGCTCTTGAAACCTGTTCTCATCAGCCTCTCTAGCACCATCTCTGGTGACTCCTCTTGGGGCCCTGGGAGAGCCACGCCAGGCTGCTGTTCTTATCTCCTTCAAATGGGCAGCCTGTTGTCCTAGCCCTTTGGCTCTGCCTTTGCTGATCCTGTCACTTGAATGAGCCTCTCTCTTCTGGGTCTGGTGAAATCTCTCTTGTGTAAAGCTGTTGAGAATGCCTGCTCCATAACCAGCTGCAAGTCATCACTCTTCCTGACTGCTTTGTTTATACTGTTACAGTAGCACTTAGCAAACTTTACTGCACTTCGCTGCATGCAAATCTGATAGGTCGCTCTGATAGAATGTAAACTCCGTGAAGGCCAGCCTGGGCTCCTCCATGTCAGCAGAGCTCCATAAATACTTTCATGTTTTAAATGAGTAATGAATAAACCGTTTTTAAAAATGCTTTCTCTTTTACTCCTATCAGATCTTTCCAGGAAGGATAAGCTAGAGAGAAATTGTTTCTACTGAGAATTCACTTTAATATAAGGCTCCCTGAGAAGAGGTTCTGAAATAAACAAAATAGCTGGCACCATCATGAGATCCTAGAAATGCTCCTTGGACAAACCTGAAAGTCCTGAGGAAGTAAGATGCCTAGTACCATAGTCTTGGGTGATTTGCTATAATGCTCTCTCTGTTAGAAAGAAAGTTTTAAAAATAAAAGCTTTTTTTTGGGCGGGGGGGGGGACAGAGTCTCAGTTGTCCAGGCTGGAGTACAGTGGCACAATCTAGGCTCACTGCAACCTCTGCCTCCTGGGTTCAAGTGATTCTCCCGCCTCAGCCTCCCGAGTAGCTGAAATTACAGGTGCCTGCCACCATGCCTGGCTAATTTTTTTGTATTTTTAGTAGAGAGGGGGTTTTTCCATGTTGGCCAGGCTGGTCTCAAACTCCTGACTTCAGGTGATCCACCGGCCTCAGCCTCCCAAATTGCTGGGATTACAGGCATGAGCCACCGCACCTAGCCAGAAAAGCTTTGACATACTTCTTTCAAATGATTTTCAAATGAGAAAATATAATTAATGTGTATCAAAAGGAAATTCATAACATCCATTTTCTCCTGTGGCTGTTACCTAGCCAAAAACCTTTGGCAACTATGATTTCAATATTCTTTACTTTGCTGTAAGAAATCGATGTGATCTAATGAACAATTATGAATTTATTGACACCAGGAGACTGGGCTCTAAAAGGACAAGCAGGTGCTTTGCTAAGCAACCCTAACAATCTCTGCTGACGGAAAAGAAAAGAAGACAGTCACTGCAGCCAGGTGTGCCTAACCCCACATGCTATTCTCAAGAAGGGTTGACACAACCATGACAGAATGGGAGACCCAAATCCCCTCCCACAAAAACCTTTTGGTCACTCAGCACTTACCACGTGCCGGGCGCCATGAGCTTGAGCTCCATGCTTACAAGTCTCATGTAATCTTCGCAAGAACCTAAGAGATAAGAAAAACTTTCATGACTTGCATTTTACAGCTGAGATTTTCAGAAGTTAAGGAACTGCCCAAGATCATGGGTCCTCTCAGCTGCAAGGCAGGACTAGAATAGAGTTCTGAGTAACTGAAGCCTGCACCCTAAACCTGCTCCTTGTGAACTTGACTGCATGTTAGAATCATCCTGGGACTGTGGAAAGATGCAAAATAAATCAGACAAGCAACAACAACAAACAAATAAATATATATATTGTGACATGGTGTGAGGGCTCTCTAGAGAAATACAGGACAGAAAAAGAATAGTGATGTGTGGAGAAAGGGTAGGTTGCCATGTTAAATGATGTCAGGAAAATGGCTAGGGAAATAATCAGTGAGATTACACATTAGCAAAGATATGAAAAAAATGGGGGAGCTGTGTATGTATGTCGGGGAAGAGGTTCCCAGACAGGGGCTACATGGCAGGCAAAAGGCCCTATTGTAGAACAATTGGCCAGTGCAACTACAGAGACTGCGACTGGGGGTTGGGGAGCAGAAGATGAGGTCAGAGAATCACATGAGAGTTTGTAAAGCACGGACGACTCCCCCCCTCTTACAATGTAAGTCTACTGGTTAAATTATTGATATTCCACTTTTTACAAATATTTAAAACATATATAAAACCACATTAAAAACATATCTTCAAAGTTGGAACACCTGAGCCAATGTTTGGGACAGAGAATGGAGGGGCTGGAGAACCAGGAAAGATGGGAACCAGGAGCAGCAGCGCCACAGTTCCTCTGTATATCTCTTCACCTTGATCTCCGTGTCCCCACTCCTAACTCCAATTATGCTATTGTCTTGTTTGGTGACCACGTTCCAATTGTGGCCTCCGCCCCACCTCATCCCCGCACTATATTCCACTTTCACGTCCTCATCTCACCCGTTTTCTGGTCTTGGTCCCTGTGGTAGACAGTTAGATTGAGGGACCCAATAAACCACAGCCCAAAAGAGTCATAACCTGTGTAGCGCCTCCTGCATTGACTCTGGAATGGGCGATGTGAATGTTTCTTTGCTTTGGCCAAAGAAACATTAGCAAATAGGATGCAAGCGGGGACCCCATTGGTGCTTATGCATTGAAGTCATCTGCCGTATTGTAATATTGCTCAGGTGGTTTCTTGAGTATTAATAGGCTGCGTGGAGAGAGACGCTGAAGGATGAGATGCCATCTTGGACTGTCAGCCGGAGCCAAGCTCCCAGATGAAGGCAGCCATATGACTGCACGCGACGGCAGCACGTGAAGCAGGAAGGCTGTCCAGTGGAGTCGGTTCAGCCCTCAGACTCATGAAAAATTAAGACATTTTGCATGTCTGTATTTGTTTTAAGCCACTAAGTTTTGTGGATTTGTTTGTTTGTTTTTTAAACACAGCAATAGATAAACAAAGCAATCCCCATCTCATCTGGACCAAACCTCTTACTCCCAGGCCTGGCAGACCATCTCCACATGTGTGACAGCCTGAGTTGCTGCATGTCTATGCAATTCCACCAAGACCTGCTGATCCAGCTTCACCTGAACTTGGCGTTACCACAACATCTGGCTTTGGACAGATTGGCATTTGAACTTTCTGAGCAGGAAACAAATTGAGAGAAAACTGGGTGTACAAATATTCATTACTTTCATGCTGTGTTGTGACCTGTGTATGACTCTCCTCGTTCAATCCTGGGCCCACATTATATCTGTGATTCTGCTGAGTCATTGTTGGGAAATGAATTCCTATTTGCGTTGTCTATCAGCCAGTGAGCACAGTCCTTCTGGTTCCCTTTCATAAATACACTCTTTCCTCACATCCTCGAGGGTGAGAGATTGTTGGCAGCTTCATTTATTTACTTTTCTTAGCTGTTTCAAGACAAGACTCAAATTTTTAAAATTTAGTTCCAGAAATAGTTGAGAAAAGCTGATACGTTACTTTTCAGGAAGAGAGTGACTTCCTCATTTCCGAAGGACTGCTTGCACACTCCTGCTAATACATTTGCTTCTGGTGCACTCAGTGTGCGCTGAAGGGCTCAGGAATTTGGGCGGAGTGGTCTGCATTTGAAAATTGCCCACGCTGTGGCCTGAGTGATGGATCGTCAAGTGTGACGCATCTGATAGGAGAGACCTTGGACCTTGAACCCCACAAGGGCAGTGGTGGCTGATCTAGTCCATCACTGTATTCTCAGTCTTTGGCACAGGGCCGAACACAGAAATATGCCTAATAAATATTTATTGCATGAGTGAATAGATTACCTTTACGAGAAATTTCGTGCCTTGGAAATGATGTTCAATATCCTATAGAAAACCACTTATCTCGATAAGCTAAAAAAATTAGAATAAAAAAGCTGCTGCTCCAAATGTGATAAAAACAAGTTCAGTGTTTTCTTTCAATTTCCATGTCAAATATTAGTGTGAAAACAAGTTTACTATATGACCAAGTGAACTCTGCAGAACAAGGGCCAGGTAAGTAAGCAATGAATTGTACATACGCTTCCTCTGCATTTCATTTGAAATTTGAAAGCAAAGGTAAAAATTTCAAAACCAGAAATTTTTTTTTAAGCACCATTTTTCTGATGAAAAGTAACATATATTGGGCAGCAGGGTGGCTCACACCTGTAATCCCAGTACTTTGGGAGGCTGAGGTGGGTGGATCACTTGAGCTTAGGAGTTTGAGATCAGCCTGGGCAACATAGTGAAAGCCTGCCCCTCCCCTCCCCTCCCCTCCCCTCCCCTTGCTTTCTTTTTTTTTTCTTCCTTTCTTCTTCTTTCCTTTTTTTTATTTAAGCAACACGGGTTTGCTTTAAATGTTTTATAAAATACGGTATTTCACAGTCTACTTTATTCCCTTACCAATATTTCATGCATCACTTTTCATTTTGCTGAATATTCTCTCATGTTATCATTTTTAATAGATAAGTTGTGTTCCTGTACTCTGTTTATGTGGGTATGAAATGTTTTTAACCTTTCCTAATTTTGGATATTTATATAGTTCACTTTTTTTTTTTTACTATTATAAACAGTGTGATAATATGCATACCTGTAAAAACATCTTTGTATGTATCCATGATTATTTCCTAAGGCCAAATTCTAAGAAATGAATTTCCTGAGTTGAGTGGTTTCCATTTAAGTCTTTTGATACATATTGTTAAATTTCTCTCTGGAAAAATAGCCCCTTTTTTATACCTCATTCTATACCTCACACATAACTCCTGCGCACTCATCATTCACCACTGATTATTATTATTGCTTTTGGGGTTTGTTGTTGTTGTTTTGAGACAAGGTCTCACTTTGTTGCCCAGGTTGGTGTGCAGTGATGTCATCTCAGCTCACTGCAATCTCAGCTTCCCAGACTTAGGCAATCCTCCCACCTCAACCTCCTGAGTAGCTGGGGCTACAGGCATGTGCCACCCTGCCTGGCTAATTTTTAATTTTTTTTTTTTTTTTAAGAGATGGGGTCTCACTATGTTGCCCAGACTGGTCTTGAAATCCTGAGCTCAAGCAATCCACCTGCCTCAGCTTCCCAAAGTACTGGGATTACAGGTGTGAGCCACCATGTCTAGCCGCTTTTGGTTTTATTGTAAGTATAATCATGCTTGAAAATAAAAGCTCGTATTTGAAAACTCTTTTTTGTCAGTGAGATTAGACATTACTCTATTTCTTGGATTATTAGTGAGATTATGTATTTTAATATGTTTATGAACCATTTATGTATCTTGTTTTTGCAAGTGCCGGTACATGTCTTGTGGCTATTTTTTTCTATTGCAATGTTTTCCTTTTATGTATTGATTTTGCATATGCTCTTTGTATAGAAATGATACAGACTTCTTGTCATATAATTTGCAAATATTTTGCCTGTGTGGTCATTTGTCTTTTAGTATTGTCTGTGGTGATTTTGACATAGATTTTTTTTAAAAGTAAATAGTCTAATTGCATTATCTTTTTCCCTTCATAGTTTCTGTCTCTGATGCCATATTTAGAAGGGCTATTTGCACCCCAACTATTTAAAAAACCTCCTATTTTCTGTAAGTACTATTGTGGTTTCTTATAATTTTTATTTTATATTTAACCTCTTTTGGCCCTGCTCTTTAACATGTCTTTTCTTATACTTTATTTAGGTTTCATTGACTGTACTTCACCAATTTCTTGAGATGAATGCTGAGAGTACTGATATCCAACTCATCTTCTTTTTTAATATGTGCACTTAAGGATATGTATTGCTCTCTAAACATAGCTTAAGCTGGATCTTAGAAGTTTTGGTATGCATGACTTTTCCATTGTGATTTCTTCTTTAACCCATAGATTATTTAATGTGTAGTTTTAAATGTCCAAATACAGAGAGGATTTCCAGCTAATCTTTCTTTTGAAAAAAAAAAATTGATTTCTAGCCTACTTCCACTCCAGAGAACATAATTGGTGTGATTTCCATCTTATACCATATAGACAATTTTTGTTTATGTGACATGTGAAAAGTACACATGACACATAAACAAAAATTGTCTATATGCTGCAAGATGGAATTGGCAGATAGATACTCTTTTTTTTTTTTTTTTTTGAGATGGAGTCTCGCTCTGTCATCCAGGCTGCAGTGCAGTGGCCTGATCTCCGCTCACTGCAAGCTTCGCCTCCTGGGTTCACGCCATTCTCCTGCCTCAGCCTCCTGAGTAGCTGGGTCTACAGGCGCCTGCCACCATGCCCGGCTAATTTTGTTTTTGTATTTTTAGTAGAGTCGAGGTTTCACTGTGTTAGCCAGAATGGTCTTGATCTCCTGACCTCGTGATCCACCTGCCTCGGCCTCCCAAAGTGCTGGGATTACAGGTGTGAGCCACCATGCATGGCCTAGATACCCTTTTTAAGTACACATGACACATATCTTGAGTGCAACATTCACATATGTCAATTGGATTAAACTTATTAATTAGGTGCTTCTTCTATAAGAAATGTGGAAAGTCTCTTACTACAACTGTGGCTTTTTCTGTTTCAGTGCTATTCAAAATGTGTTCTGCTGGCCAGTGGTAGTCTCCAAACTGTCACCTGTCCAAGAGCACATAAATTAGCGTGTTCTTAGAACACATTGTAAATTGAAACAACTATTTAGCAACTTTATTAGCAATTTGATATTGCTGTGACATCTATGCATTATTAGTGAATTTGTATTTTGTGTGGTTTTCACTTTCTCTATTAATCAGTTTTTATTGTAATTTTATAGGAGTATTAAACTGCAGCAGTTTAGAAAATTTTAAATGTTCCTTCACCACAGATACTTTGAAAAACAGTTTTATTTTGTAGTTCTGTTAAATTTTGTGCTGTGTATTTTCACCTGTTATTGAAGACATACAATCTTAGAAGTGCAAAATCTTTGTGGCAAACTGCACATTTTTGTCATTATGAATTATCTCTCTTTATCTGTAGTAACACTTTTGCCTTAAAAATCTACTTTTCATGATATTAATATAACTACTATAGCTTTCTTTTTCCATTTGTTTCTATATGTTTGCACTTTATTTTATTTTATTATTTTATTTTATTTGAGACAGAGTTTCACTCTTGTTGCCCAGGCTGGAGTGCAATGGCGTGGTCTTGGCTCACTGCAACCTCTGCTTCCCGGGTTCAAGTGATTCTCCTGCCTCAGCCTCCCGAGTAGTTGGAATTATATGTGCCCTACACCACACCCAGCTAATTTTTATATTTGTATATTTTTAGTAGAGATGTGGTTTCACCGTGTTAGTCAGGCTGGTCTTGAACTCCTGACCTCAGGTGATCCACCAGCCTCTGCCTCCCAAAGTGCTGGGATTACAAGCGTAAGCCACCACACTCAGCCTTTTTGTACTTTAGATGAGTGTTTTGTAAGCAATGTGTTGTAATTTTTTAAAAATCCTGACTGACAAACTTTAATTGGATGTTTTAGTTTGCTTATATTAAATGTAGTTACTAATGTGTTTAGATCTAATCTGCCCTTTTACTTCTCCTTTCTCTTATTGATCTATATTCCTTACTTCTTTCTTGCCTTTTTGGGGACTCCATATTATTTATTATTCCATTTCCCTCTTCTATTAGCTTGGTAGTTTTATATAATTTTGGTTTTCTATTTGTGCTTACCTCAGTGACTACACTTAAAGTCTTCACTTAAAGTCTAACGTTGCTTGGTATTTCTACTCTTTTCCAAGGTAATGCAAAAACCTTAGAAGCTTTTAACTTCATTTATTCCCTCATGACTTATGTGTAATTATTACTGTTTAGTTCTTTATGTGTATTTTACCCTAAGGGATTACTATATATATTACATATAAAAATATATTATTATTGTATTTTACCCTAAGCCACTATTATTATTGTTTTATATAGTCAATGGTCAATTAAATTAGTCACATATTTACCATTTTTGTGCTCTTTATTTTTTCTTGCATCTCTGATCTTCACTCTGAGTTGACTTTTCTTCTGTGTGAAGAACAACCTCTTAGTTTTGATCTGTTGTAACACAACATGTCTCACTTCTTTTTGGTAACATTTGGAATTATTCTTTGGCAATTATTTTCCTTCAGTATTTTGAAGATACCATTCCATTATCTTCTAGCCCTTGTTACAGTCAAAAAGTCAGGGAACAGTTTGTTATGCCTTGGAAGGTATCTCTCTTTTTCCCTGGCTACTTTCAATATTTCTTCTTAGTCCTTACTTTAAGAAGTTTTACTATGATAATTTTACTTTTATTTTTCATGCTTTGAATTTTGAGTGATTCTGAAATCTGTGGCTTGATTATCTTTCATTAGTTTTAGGCAATTATCAGCCATTATCTCTTCAGATATTGCTTCTACCTCATTTGGGCTTCTCCTTACTTTAAGAAGCCTCATTTATACATATGTTAAAACGTTTTGCTATATCCTCTGTTTTTAATGCTCTTTTCCATGTTTTTCCATTTCCCCCCTCCTTTCTGTGCTTTATTCTGAGCTATCTTCCAGTTCACTAATTCTCTCTTCAACTTTGTCTAAATTCTGATTAAATTCATTCACTGAGTTCTTAATTTCATTTATTTTAATTTTTAGTTTTAGAATTTCCTTTTTTTTTTTTTTTTTTTGAGACAGAATTTTGCCCTTGTTGCCCAGGCTGGAGTGCAATGTTGCGATCTTGGCTCACCGCAACCTCCACCTCCCAGGTTCAAGTGATTCTCCTGCCTCAGCCTTCCCAAGTAGCTGGGATTACAGGCATGCACCACCAAGCCCGGCTAATTATTTTTGGTAGAGATGAGGTTTCTCCATGTGGGTCAGTCTGGTCTCGAACTCCTGACCTCAGGTGATCTGCCCACTTTGGTTTCCCAAAGTGCTGGGATTACAGGCATGAGCCACCACGCCTGGCCATAGAATTTCCATTTATTAAGAGTTTTTCTGGTTTCTAACCCACTACAAAATTCTCAGTCTTGTATTTTATCTCAAATAAAGTAAGCACACATTTTAAATCTGTGGTAACTGTATTTTCTGTAACTTCTCTGGATCTGTTTCTATTGTCTCATGTTTTCCATAAGTTTTAATAAAATCATCTGGTATCATTGTGTGCTTGGTTATTTTTTTAATTGGGTTTCAGATGTATATGCAATATACAATAATTTGAGACTGACAAAGTGCAATTTTTCCTAAGAAAATTATTTATATTTACAGGCATACTTCAGAGATATTGTGGGTTCAGTTACAGACTATGGCAATAAAGTGAATATTTTAATAAAACAAGTAATACAATTTTTTTGTTTCCCAGGGAATACATAAGTTATGTTTATACTACCATTTAGTCCATTAAATGTACAATAGCATTTTATCTAAGAAAACAACATGCATATATTGATTTTACAATACTTTATTGCTAAAAAATGCTAGCAATCATCTCAGCCTTCAGTGAGTCATAGTATTTTGTGCTAGTAAAAGGTCTTGCTTTGATATTGATGACTACTGATTGATCAGGGTGGTGGTTGCTGAAGGTTGAGGTGGCTGTGGCAATTTCTTAAAACAAGTCGACAGTGAAATTTGCTGAATTGATTGAGAGATTTCTCTCTAATGTGCCATAATGTTTGATAGCATTTTACCTACCATAGAGCTTCTTCAAAATTGGAGTAATCCTCTCAAACCCTACTGCTGCTTTATCAACTGAGATTATGAAACATTCTTAATTCTTTGTTGTCATTTCAACAATGTTCACAACATCTTCACCGGGATACTGCATTCCATCTAAAGAAACCACTTTCTTTTCTTATCCATTAGAAGCAACTCTTCATCTGTTCAAGTTTTATTGTGAGGTTGCAGCAATTCAGTCACATCTTCAGGCTCCATTTCTAATTCTAGTTCTCTTGCTATTTCTACCACATCTGCAGTTACTTCCTCCACTGAAGTCTTGATCCCTTCAAAGCCATTCATGATGGTTGGAATCTACCTTTTATAAACCCCATTAATATTATTATTTTGACCTCCTCCCATGAATCATAAGTGTTCTTGATGGCATCTAAAATGGTGAATCCTTTTCAGATGCTTTTCAATTACTTTGCCCAGATCTAACAGAAGAATCATGCTTTACGACAGCTATAATCTTACAAAATGTGTTTAGTTAATAGTGAAACCTGAAAATCAAATTATTTCTTAGTCCAAGAGGTGCAGAATGGATGCTGTGTTAGCAGCCATTAGAACAACATTAATACACATCCCTGTACATTTTTTTTTTCTGAGAAGTAGATCTCAAAAGTGGGCTTTAAATATTCAGTAAGCCATGCTTACTGAATGTAAGCATGTAATGACAGTGAACAGATATGCTGTCATTCAGGCTTTGTTATTTTATTTATAGAGCACAGGCCAGATAGCTTTAGCATGCTTCCCGAGGGCCCTAGGGCTTTTGGAATGGTGACTGAGCATTGGCTTCAATTTAGTCACCAGTTACATTAACCCCTAAGAAGAAAGTCAACCTGTTCTTTGAAGCCAACATTAACTACTCTTTAGCTAAGTTCTAGATGGCATCTTCTTTCAACAGAAGGCTGTTTTTTTCTACTTCAAAAATCTGTTGTTTTAGTATGGCCACCATCATCAGTGATTTTAGCTAGATCTGAATAATTTGCTGCAGCTTCTCCGTCAGCACTTGCTGCTTTACCTTGTACTTTTACATTATGGAGATGGCTTTTTTCTCTAAACCTCATGGACTAACCTCTGCTAGCTTCAAATTTTTCTTCTGCAGTGTTTTTCCACCTCTTAGGCCTTCATAAAATTGAAGAGTTAGGGCCTTGCTCTGGGTCAGGTTTTGGCTTAAGGGAATGTTGTGGCTGGTTTGATCTTCTACCCAGACTACTGAAACTTCCTCTATAGGTATCTCGCTCTGTCGCCCAGGCTGGAGTGCAGTGGCGCGATCTTGGCTCACTGCAAGCTCCGCCTCCCGGGTTCAAGCCATTCTCCTGCCTCAGCCTCCCGAATAGCTGGGACTACAGGCGCCGGCCGCCTCAGCCGGCTAGGGTTTTTTTTTTTTTTTCGTATTTTTAGTAGAGACGGGATTTCACCGGGTTAGCCAGGATGGTCTCAATCTCCTGACCTCGTGATCCGCCCGTCTCGGCCTCCCAAAGTGCTGGGATTACAGGCTTGAGCCACCGCGCCCGGCCTGGAGTAGCACTTTTAATTTTCTTCAAGAACTTTTTTTTTTTTTTTACATTCATAACTGGGCCAACTATTTGGCACAAAAGGCCTACCTTTCAGCCTATGTTGGCTTTCAAAATGTCTTCCTCTCACTAAGCTTAATTATTTCTAGCTTTTTAGGTAAAGTGAGAGACATGCAACTCTTCCTTTCACTGGAACACTTAGAGGCCATTGAAGAGCTATTAATTGGCCTATTTTCAATATTGTTGTGTCTTAGGGAATAGAGAGGTTGAAGGAGAGGGAGAGAGATGGAGCAAGGGCCAGTCATAGCAGTCAGAACATACACATTTATCAATTAAGTTCACCACCTTATATGGGTGCGATTTGCAGGGCTCCCAAACAATTAGATCTTTGATAGTAACATCAAAGATCACTGATCACGGATCACCATAACAGACATAATAATAACAGTAAAATTTGAAATATTGCAAGAATTACCAAAATGTGGCATAGAGACATTAAGTGAGCACATGCTGTAGGGAAAATGGCACTGATAGACTTCCTCAATGCGGCACTGCTACAAACCTTCGATTTATTTAAAAAAACAGAGTATCTGGGAAGTGCAATCAAGGGAAGTCCAACAAAACAAAGCACATGAAACAAAATATACCTGTACTTCTAGGAGGCTGCTTAGGGTTATAACAATCCAGGATCAACCCAATCCAATCAGGGTTGGAAATGACTGGAAACTGTTCAATATGAGGGCTCATCTACTTCCACACTCACTATTCAGGCACAGCCCTTCAGGAACCCAAACCAATGTACTGGGAGTTTACTAGAGGCTTTCCTTTCTGAATTATCCTTTACTCCAGTTTTCATTCTCTTAGCTCCTTAAGGCTCTCAAAAGTGTTGTAGTCTACAGTTTCTTAGCCATCTACTTTGAAATTGCCCAGCACCTCTAGGGGTAAAGCATCCCCAGATGCTGTGTTTACCTCTCTGAGTTTCCTTCATCTCTTAGATCTTGAATTTATTATTCTTCACAGACTTTTTGACTCTCAGATACCTTCAAGGAGATGTATTTTATAGTTTCTCAGGTTTTCTGATGGTTTTCAGCAGGAGCATTGATCTGAATTGCCTAGCCTCTTATTGCTAGAAGACGAAGGTTCTTTTTTAAAACTTCTCAATTCACTTGGAATGTATTTAATTTGAGGGTGAGTTATCCTGTTGTTTCCAACATCATTCCTTGAGTAATATTTTCATAATGATATAAATAATTACCATTATCATACTCTAAATGATTGTATAAATATTTGGGTCTGCTTCTGGAATTTTTATTCTGTTCTGCCCCTCTTTATATTTTTACACAAGAACCAAGAACCATGTCATTCGGTGGTTAAAGTCAATTGCTGTAATTGTGTAATACATTTTAATATCTGGTGAGAGAAGACTTCCTTCTCTCTGTTTCTCTTCTCTCTAAAAAGAGTTCTCTATTTTTTTTTACAAATTTTTTTTGGAGGGGGTGTTTTTACCTTTATTGTTTCGGATAAATTTTAGACTTTTAATTATAGCTACTCCCAAAAATTCCATTAAAATTTTGATGGAAATTTTATTCAATTTATATATTAATTTGAGAACTCACAATTCTCAATATTAAGTTTTTAATGCAGCAACAAGGCATAAATCTCTATTTACACACACCTTTTAAAATTTATCCCAACCTCAGGCTAGGCAGCTGGGCTTTCATACTATCAAACCAGCTTATCATGAGATAAGAGTGGCGTGGGGAGGTGCAAAATTCCAGGTACTTCTGGCTCTCTGCATGTGCAGGTAAAGTGTTCCAGTAACCTGAGGGAAGTATTCCAAAGAAAAGTTCATAATCACAAGTTGTTAGTGGTACAAACACACAAAGGCCGGGGAAACAGCACACAGAAAACAGTCAAGGGGTCCAAGGGGATCTGGCGGAGTCAGTAGTGTCTGTTATAACATGTGTTTATTTTTGGCATGTGTACATTTATCAGTCAAAAAATTTCATCAGTTGTGCTTGTTATTGTTTCTGGAAATCTGCCATGCCTACTCAGAGTGGCTTCTCCAGTGTTGTTCCCTGGGTAAACACTAGATTATTTCAGTTTCCTTCTTCCTTAACTTGAGCATTACCTACAAACAAAGTATTGTAAACCTTACTTTGCTGTACACCAATGTCTTTAACTTTTCACATTTTAGCACAACTTTGACTCTACAAGTTCCCCCAAAATGTTTTGAAACACAAAATAATGAAAAAAAAAAAAGACCCCAAAACCAGTCAAGTAGAAATACTGGCAGCAATAGAAGAGCATGGGGTTGGGGGATGGAGGCTGGGAGCTGAAAGAGCAGGGAAGGCCATGGAGGCTGTGACAGATGGGGGTGTCATGAGGTGGGAAGGAGAGGCAAGATGGGATGTAAGAATTACACTTGTTTTGCCACACACACATGTAACACACATACAAACAGATGAATCCACAAAACCCCACATGGAGCAACCCAGAATATGGTAGGCCCAGTTTGAACCTTTGCTATCATCACTACAGAATTAAATATGTATTGGGGACTCATAAGAAGATTCTTTGAATGAAGGACTAAGGAGTAAGGAGTCTTGTAGGAAAACATTCATCAAAGAGAGAGAAGTCAGACTCTTCTAGAGTCAGAAAAGAAGAATGGTTTAAATATAGCACATCTGTCATCAAGCTGTTCTTTCAGCTCAGGACTGAGTCTATGTTCTAAAGGAAGGGAACTGTGGGCAAAAACTGAATGACCTCTTCTCACAAAAAGTAATATGTGACAATGGGAGCACCATCCAGCTCTACATGGGAACCCTTGTAATGAACGAAGGTAAGGGACTTATCATAGCACATAGGCTTAGATGCATCCGTCTGCAGTGGGCATAGCTTCAGATCATCAGAGGGTTCTGGTATACTCTGACTTCTGATACATCTGCAGGAAGTGGGTATCAGGGGCTCCACAAATAGGAGAAGAGGTGTTAGCAGCAGTGAGGACCCCACGAAGCTTGGGAATACCAAAGACTGTGATGCAGGCATCACTCCAGGAAGGTAGAGCAGCACAGGAGGGGAGGAAGAGGGTGAATGTTGTGTAGCCCATGTTCATGAACACGTGTGAGATGCTTGCTGGAAACAGCTGGGAATGGGGTGGAGCCTGACTTTAAAGGAGAGAAGGCTACAGTTTCTTGTGTTAGTTCAGGTCTCCCAAAAAGCGGACACTAAGTCAGGATTAGATGAGCAAAGCATTTATTGAGGGCACTGCCTGTGAAGGAGAAGAAGGAAGAAGGCAACTACGTTGGGGAAACCATCAGACCATGATGCAGGTTTGATCCCTGTGAAGAAGAATTAAGTAGGAAGAGTCTCGGAATGTAGCTTTATTCCAAGAAAGTTTCAGCCAGGCTTCTGGGGAGTTCTTGAGGCAGCATCTCCTGGTTGAGGAGACGCAGGTCCTGCAGGAACGCCACCATGTTCAATCATTGGTTGGGAACAGACTATGAGAAACCTGGCCTTGGTACAATGTCCAGAGGGACAATGTTGGAGCCATCAGACAACCACGCTCCCACTGAAGGAGTTGAAGCAGCTCCTCTTAATGTTCATCACAGTTTCTTGCCAGCAGATGGGACTCAAACAGAGAAATACTTGTTATGGTTTGTGAAGCCACATACCATAACCCCGGATCTGTGCTGAACTAGATAAATAAACTTGGATTGCAAAGGGTTAAACTTTTTGGAACTTAAATAATTATACTCTTAGTTTTCAGAACTCCTTCATCCAGAACTATACCCTTCTTCCTCTGTGATAGCCTTCTTCCTTTGTGATGCCTATAAACTGAGGCATATCTAGAATGGGGTTTATTAGAACACATCAAAGAGGTCCTGGAATTGCCAACAGCTTGTGCAGAGGCCATCAGAACGAAATTTTTCTGGCCTCAGTATATTGAAAGATAACAGATTGCTTAAATTTGTCTAAATGTACATATGTTGGCTAGGGAGACAAAGGTGAAGATATATAAAAGAACTCATGTAACAGATGGGAAGCAATCAACACTCCTTACTCCAGCCACTCATGCCAAGCCTCTACCCATGACAAGGGTTTGAAAGTTGTCTGAGGATTTAAAAGTTGTCTAAATAATAGAAAAACTGCTCAGCATGTCCAAAATTCCAGAACATTGGTGACCCCTCCCCTAGAAAGGATTTTACCGGACTGAAAACCTGGCCAATATGCATTTATGATGATGCCATTTGTCAGGACCGTCAATTCAAGAATTATTTGCTAAACTAGTGCTTCAGCCACAGCAGGTTGAGCATGTTTACCAACACATAGCACCCCGGGGGTTACCCCTGGAAAGTGAGAGAGGTGAATATAGGGCAGGTAAAAGGAAGTGCCTAGGTGGTGGCAACTTACTGAACTTGTTATGTCAAGAGGTAATGACAGCCAAAAACATAAATAGCACCTCTATTAAAAAGTTGAGATAAGTTTATGCCTGATAGATCACTAGCTGTGATTTAAAGGTGTTCTTCTTTAATCTTTTGAGGGTGACTTCAGAGAGATTATCCTGTTTATCCCACAGCATAATCTACTGGGGCCTCTGTAAAAACCAGATTGCTGGATCAGATGTACAGTGGTTCTAATTTAATGATTCTCAAGTGAATGAATGAATGTGAGGAAATTCTAAGGCAGCCATTAACTTCTGTGGTTGTACTAGGCTTAGCTTATCACACTTTTATTGGTGGTGCAGGGCTCTTCAGCCAAGAAGACAACTTCATGAGCACTGCCCAGACATCTTTACCTGCTTAGCTCTAGGGCAGTTCCCTTTTATGCAAGGTATTGAAGCAGAGGCTGGAGCTCCTGGAAGAACTGAGGTTGTCTAAACCCTTTCCCAACTCAAAGAAACAGGTCACTCTGGTTGAAGGGATGGGGGTTCGAGGGCTGACTGGAAACAGCAGGTAACCTGTGTCCATCCTCCTTCTTTGTCCCCACTGAAATTTCTGAGGCCCCTCTTCAGGGCATGATGTGAGAACTGCTGTGGCCAATGAAATCAATGTACTTAGAGTTGGGCTAGATGACTAGTGGTGTCCTTCCAGCCCTAGGACTGCATAATTGGCTGCGTGACGGCTGCTACATATGTCAGTCTGAGTTCTCTGGTAAACACAGATTGACCTTTCTAGAGGGCAGCGTGGTGAACTGGATAGAACATGAGCTGTGGAGTCAGAAGGCTTGGGCTCTGGTCTTGACTCTGACATTTACAGGTGTGTGACTTTGGCAAATAACTTCACGAAGACTCAGTTTTCTGGCCTTTGAAATGGGGAGAATAACATCTACCTCAAATAATTGCTGAGAAGCTTCAGTGAGACACCCACATGGTCTTGGCAGAGACAGGACAGACCGGCACATACACACATTCTCCAGGAGCTCTTGTCTGGTTTCCAACACTCTTTTGTATCTTGGCTCCCCACATTCCCCTTATGGCTTCTGCCTTTGGCCACCCACTTTGTGTATACCACTGGAGCCCAATATCATTGGATCCTAGAGACACAAACCTCATAGTCGCCCTTTGACTCAACCTACAACCATGGGTGTAAGGCACCAGGACACTCCTCAGACTGGCCTTGCAGACTCAGACTCTAGCTGCTGGAGAGGAGAGTGGTTGGGGTCTCCAGGCCCCAAGGCCCTCTTGGTTTCTGGTTTAGTTCAGAGTTGGCTTTTCTACTGGAACTTGGGTTCTGAGCCTTCCCAAAACTGAGAGAACATATCGTGGCTTCACGCTCCACACTCCAAATCTTTCTGCCATTTAGATCCAGGCAACTGAATTATTCATCCCAAATAAGCATTGGTTCTGACCACAAGCCAGTGGGGGAAGTTTGCAGAGAATGGCATGCACAGAGAGGACCAGA
This sequence comes from Mandrillus leucophaeus, assembly GCF_000951045.1. Classification (NCBI taxonomy): domain Eukaryota; kingdom Metazoa; phylum Chordata; class Mammalia; order Primates; family Cercopithecidae; genus Mandrillus; species Mandrillus leucophaeus. The sequence goes on from NW_012102588.1 coordinate 887,251, forward strand.
CATTAGCTGGTACCCAAGAGTAAGAAGACAGATTAGGCTCACCCCAAATGAGCCACGGCTGCACAGAACGAAAGGAAAAGGTACCGAGGAGAATCCACTCCTCTAGCTGGGCATGATGGCATGCATCTGTAGTCCTAGCTACTCAGGAGACCGAAGTGTAAAGATCCCTTGAGCCCAGAAGTTCAAGACTACAGTGAGCTATGATCACACCATTACACTCCAACCTGGGTGACAGAGCATGACACTGTCTCTAAACAATACATTTTAAAACAGAGAGAAAATCCACTCCAGCTCTGAGCCTGGACAGCAACAAAACTTTAAGGAGGAAAGAGCAGTGGCCCGAGAGTTGGGAGAGCTAAGCTCCTATCTTGGCTTGACTAGAATCCAGCTGTGAGTTACAGCTTCTTGATTTCCTCATAGGTAAAATGAAGAGGTGAGATGTGATTCTTACAGGAATGAACCTAGGAATACAGGGCCCTGAATTTCCTGCATTATTTATTCTTTAGTGTTCCACCCATACAGGCACATGGGGAAATGGATGGAAAGCCAAGTCTACCAATCTGGCTTACTTGGCAGAAGAGATCCTCAGTTCTTAAAACTAGTGAAAACAATACCTTGGACTTATCACAAAACGTGTGCTAAATAAGGCACCACTGATACCTATAGTACATGTTTTTATAATTCCTTAATCTCAGCTGACTGGCTCCCTTCTGTTCATTGTGAAGGAATCAGCAGGTGTGAAAGGATGCAGGGTAGCAAGTTATAGAGAGAGCAAGTTTGTCAAGCCCATCGGAGTGGAAACTGGGTAATTTAATCTGGGAATATTAGATAAGCAAACAGATCTGTTAATGTAGGAAACAGTATTGGTTCCACAAACTAAGAAGGGAGATTGGGCCAGATATGAAGGTGCCCTTTCCTCCTCAGAGGCAATGGTTTCTACCTGATTATTGATAAAGATGAGACTGGCATTTACCTCTTACGTGGAACATGAGGCAGTATGGTGGCAGTGAGTTCCACACGTTGAGAAGCCTGGCAGCAAACAAGAATAACAGAATTTAGCAGAAAGAAGGTGAGCAAACAAGAAGCAAGAACCCCAGTGATTCTGAAGTAGGGAATCCAGGGAGCACCTTCTGGGCTTGCCTGGAGGGTTTTGGGGCAGGCAGGGTTGACCCTGGAGTCCTTCTCACTAGCGTCTCACTTGGCCTTTCTAATGTATGTGAGGAACTTCAGTGGATCAAATCACTTATGTAAAAACTTTTAATATTCTGTGTGCCACATAAGCATCTTATATCAGGCTTCCTGTGTTGAAGGCTGTCTTCAGAAGATTTCTAAACACAGAACCAACCAATTAATAATGATGATGATGATGATGATAGTGATATCTAAGCGCTGGAAACTCTCCCAAGCATTGTAAGTATATTTTTTCATTTAATCCTCACAACAACCCCTTGAGGTAACTATTATTATCACTTTTTTACAGTAGAGAAATTGAAGCTCAAAGAATTGAAGGAATTTACTCATGGTTACGAGGCTACTCAGTGGTGAAGCTGGGACTCCAACCCAGAACTATTTGCACCTAAATCCATGCTCTCAGTTAATATGCCATACAATGCAGCCAACAGTGAACAGAAGGCATTTAATGAACACTTATTAATGACCAACATCTCTCAAGCACTTTACCTCTAAAATCTCATTTAAATACAGTAGTCCATACAGTAGGTGCTATTATAATTGTTCTTATTGGCACTACAGGAGAAGACAAGGAGGCTTGAGAGGTTTAGCAACCTGTCCAGAGTTGCATGGGAACACAAGCAGTCGATTTTGGATGCAACCCTGGGCAGCTTGTCACTGAGTTAAACTGAGACAGTAACGTTCTGACTCTCACTGACTCTGCAGCACCTGTATTGTATGTTGTAAATAATCCGATGTTCCAGGGTAAATCCTATTTGGCAAGTTCAATTTTATTTCATTTTATTTATTTTATTTCATTTTAGTTTTTGGAGATGGATGCCTCTGTCACCCAAGCTGGAGTGCAGTGACGTGATCTTGGCTCACTGCAACCTCCACCTCCCGGGTTCAAGCAATTCTCCTGCCTCGGACTCCGGAGCAGCTGGGATTACAGGTGCCCGCCACCATGCCTGGCTCATTTTTTAGTAGAGTATTTTAAGTAGAGACAGCGTTTTACCATTTGGCCAGGTCGGTCTTGAACTCCTGACCTCAAGTGACCCAACTGCCTCAGCCTTCCAAAGTGATGGGATTATAGGCGTGAGCCACTGTGCCCAGCTTTCAATTTTATATTTTAACTGTCTAAGGCCCTTCCTGCAGGGGTAATGTTTGGTACCTAGTGGACTGCCAACAGTTTGGACATTGGAGCAGTTTCATCTCGCCCCTATTTATTTATTATGGAATATTTATTATGTACTACCAGGAACTTCCCAGGCAAAGGCAATCTGCCCTGTATAAATTGAAGGGCGAGGAGCTTTATCTCCACATGGAACTTTGTCTAAAGCTTTTCAAAACTGCTGTGTTGCCAATGCAACGTTTATTTTGCTCCTATTTAACCTCTTGCCAGGAGGTTAGTAGGGGCCAACCTCAGAACAATGCTGGCTCTTCTAAGTTGAGCCTCTGTGTCATAAAGGGCTTTAGGGTTTCCTAACACTAGACCTCCATCTGACGAAAATTCTAATCTAGTCCGGGCTTCCTGTCCCCAGATGTTGTATTGCCTCATCCCTTCCAGACCTGCACTTTTGAAAAGACCCACTAAAGTGTTTCTAATGTCCACCTCCATTTCCTTCAGCATTGTGAATGTAGGCTTCCTGGAGTGTTATCAGTATGAAGAATCTTGATCCCAAATCCTCTTCACCAACCCATTGTCATTTGATTCCAGATTAAGAAAATATCAGTTCTTCCTCACAAATGATGTGGGGTGCTGGAAGGGTTTCATATCTTTGTCCTTATCTGTTGTAGAACACATTATCCTTTGGCATTTGAGGAAGAAATTACTTTTGCATCCTTAATCTTGGCTTATTGTTAATTGTTTTTGTTCCTTTGGATGCTTCAAAACGGCCATTTGCCTTTCTTCCTATAACTATACCTTGTCTTTAAGAACTAGGACCTTGGCCAAGTTAGTTCACTCAGCATTAATGTCCTCATCTGTCAAGCAGTTGGACGAGAGCAGGGGCCAGCAACCTTTTACTGGAAAGGGCCAGATTGTGAGTATTTTAGGCTTGTGGGCCATATTATAGGCTTGTCTCCATGGCAACTACTGCACACTGCCATTGTCGTGTGAAAGCAGCCGCAGACAATACACAAACAAGTGAGCCCGGCTGTGTTCCAGTTCAACTTTATTTATGGACACCGAAGTTTAAATTCCACATAATTTTCATGTTTCCCGAAATACTATTTTTTCCAACCACTAAAATTTGTAAAAAGCCATTCCTAGTATGTGAGATATACAAAATCAGGCAGTGGTCCAGATTTGGCCCTGGACAAAATGACTCTAACTTTCTTCCTTATTCAAAGTCTCATGACACTCCAGAGCTAGAGGGGGCCTTAGAAACAGGCAAGCGCGGTCACTTCGTGAGCCACAGAAGGAAACGGTAGCCCAGAAAGGTGTAGTGACTGACACACACCTATGTAGCTGGCAGGGCAGTGGAAGCTGAAGTCAGGCGAAGAGCCTGACAATAAAGAGTCTGCGACTGTGTGTGCCTCCAGTATGTCAACACATATGCTGGGCTCCAGTTATTAGCGGAATGAGATCATTTTAGAGTTACAAGTTTGGGAATGACTCTTTACTCCTGCCTGGAAATAGCATTTTATATCTTTGTATTTTGGTAAAAACATGATTGTGAGCACTTTGTTTGAGTGAACATAGAAACTCCTCACTTCGGTAAAACTCCGAAGAGTTTTTGTCGTGTATGCTTTTTTTTTGTTGTTATGATTAAGGCCAAATTAGACAACAGCTTAAATCAACAGTGCAATTTACAGAAGCCCAACATTTTCTAGGCTAGTCAAATGATATAGAAAACCAACATTTGTGATACTTGCACTAAAAAAAAATTAAGTAAATTTATCTTGAAAATTTGGGGGGATGAATTGGACTAAAATATTAGATGGAAGAGTAATCACAGACACACACACACACATACACACACACACTCATATACACACACACACTCATATACACACACACACCTACACACATACACTCACATATACACACACATTCATACACACATACACACTCACATACACACACACATACAGACTTACATACACACTCCCATACACACACACACGCACACACATACACCTGGAAGGGAAAATTTTGGTTCATCCCCCTCCAAAGACTGGTAAAATTAGCATGAATAAATTGAACACTAGGCGAGCGTGGTGCAGTGTATGCCACCTCTATTCTCCCAGGAGCCCTACAAGGTATTAGTGATAAATACTTTCTTTGTTTGCAACAAGATGGAGTCAATCACAGTGCAGCACCTTAAACTATGAGGCTCCATTTTAAAATCTGTCAGTCATCATCCAAATGGATTGACCAGGAAATAAGATAGACCACTGCAAAAGCCTGCTTTCTGCCCCACGCCCCTTTTGCTTGCTAAAAATGGAGAAAATGTCTTGGAGGGCTGTGTGTGTATGTGTGTGTGTGTGTCTGTTGCTGTGGGGGTCGGACAGCTGCTTTAAAAATTCAGTGCTCTTCCTTCCACTTTGGTGACCAGAAGGGTGGGAAGCAGAAGTTGGAGACAAGAAGGAATTTCATAAAAACAGCCCATCAAAACAAGTTTTAGGATGGTAGTAGAAGGAGGAGGAGATCACCGAGAAAAAGAGGGTTCCAGGAATTCCCATCTGGAACTTGGTTTACACTTCTTGAATATTCACACTGTTTCTTAACTTCCAGGCAAGTCTCTGCATTAGCAGCCAACTCTGGCAAGCACTGTCTAGGGATCCAGGGAGATTTATTGCAAAGAGAGAGATGAGAGATGCCTTGTGGAGCTTTTCAGATGGACCACATCTTCTCATGTCATCATGCAGGCTCACTCTCCTTCCTGAACCCTTCCCTGAGCCTTTTGCACTCACACCTGGGAAGAAAGGGGATTGGAAGTTCCAGCAAAAACAGCCACAAATGATGCGTGGTAAGGCCTCTATCTACCAGACAGGAAGGCAGCAGCATAACTAGTCAGGCCCTTGTGATTCAGGGACTCGCCAAGCGGCACTAAAGCTCCCAGCCAAGAGTCTAGGATCCACTTTTATTTGTGGAACCCTGATCCTGCAGGTTGCTAAGCCATTTTCCCCGGCTCCCCAGACTTTGCAGGAGCTTAAGGCTTCATCATGCAAAAGAAAAGGATCCCTGCTTTACACTTTGCAGAGTAGGAAATAAATGGCTTAGCTTTCCTTCTAGAATAAAGAAGATTTAGACTTGGTCAGTCATCTCTAATATGATGGCATGCCTCCCCTGTTCGCTTAACTACACCCACCATGCAGTCCATTCCTGAAAAGGAGATTCTAGGCGTCCCACATCTACTGATACAGAAGTCCTGTGCTTTCTCACTTTCTGCTCGCCTAACTCGGTTCTTGGACATACTGAATTCCTAACCTCTCGGTGTTGTCTTCCTTTTTCTACCCACTTCTATTCTTTGGACCTTTATTCATGTTTGTTTATTCACTTATTATTGATTTCTGCCAACAATGTGAGTACTGTTATGTGTAAATCTGTGCCAAAGATATATGTGATAGAGAACAAAACAAAGGGGGTTCCTGTGCTTTACAATTTACAACCTAGCAAGGAGGAAGATAGTCAATAAAGAATTATCTGGCCGGGCGCGGTGGCTCACACCTGTAATCCCAGCACTTTGGGAGGCCGAGACGGGCGGATCAGGAGGTCAGGAGATCGAGACCATCCTGGCTAACATGGTGAAACCCCGTCTCTACTAAAAATACAAAAAATTAGCCAGGCATGGTGGCGGGCGCCTGTAGTCCCAGCTACTTGGGAGGCTGAGGCGGGAGAATGGCGTGAACCTGGGAGGCAGAGCTTGCAGTGAGCCAAGATCGCGCCACTGTACTCCAGCCTGGGCAACAGAGCAAGACTCTATCTCAAAAAAAAAAAAAAAAAGAATTATCCAAGCACTTACAGCCTTCTGATGTAGTGAGTGCTGTGAAGACTAGTGGCTCACAAAATATGAATAGAAAGCCTGTTAGTGCCAGGCTGAGGACAAACAGGGAACATGAAAGAGCCCCTTCTCCCATCCCTATTTTCATGGAAACAGACCTTTAACCAAACAATCACGCTCATGAGTGTCAAGAGTGGTACAATCTGAGTATCTAACAGGGGAGCTTAACATATGCCTGAGAGTGATTGGGTGACTTCTGGGAGGAAGTGGCACTGAAGCAGACACCTGCAGGTTAGGTAAGAGGTGACACAGCCCTGCTAACTCCTTTGGCTTCTCTGCCATGTACCCACCTGTAGGTGTGACTCTAGGCACCTCTCCATGGATGTGAATTCTGCATCTGCCTTTTGCTTTTATCTGGTCTTGCCAATAGACCACACAGACTAGTCCAAATGCTCCGTGGGATTACACCAAGGCATCAGCCTACCTGACCAGCATCCCTGGCCCCTGACAGTGGGTATTGACATGTGGCAATGCCGTGGCTTTGCTTCCCACCTAGCATGGGCCCTGCACACAGTACCACTCACTAAATAGCAATATTGAATATAAAGTCACTAATTTCCATTTATTTGATAACTGGCTCCAGTCATCTGTGGGTGGGGCCTCTTCTCAAATTCTTCCCACATGCCTTTGCTCTCTAGGAAGAACTTCCTGCCAGCACGCTGCCACCTGCCTTAGTTATGACTATCCACAAACACAAGGCTAATCATTGTATTATATTTTAGCCCTGGGGTGGGTGTCTCACTCGTTTGGTGAACCTGAACCCCATAGCAGTCCATTTTTCCTTGGCCTCTGTGGAAGCTGGAGGAACAATAGGGCTCCATTAGTTTGTCTGTAACAGCAGAAAGGTCAGGGAGTGAGCAGGTGCACAGAAGCATGGCTGCTCACGCAGGGCAGAGCTTGGGTGACGAGTCCTCCTTCCCCCATCACTGTTTATTCTTTTCAGTTCTCACTCGCCTGAAGCCTTGGCTGGGCTCGGTGAGCTAAGAAAAGTATTGAGCCCAGAGGAACACAGAGTTCTTGCTCCAGTTGCCCCAGCGGGTCTCTGAGTAAGCTGTTTAATGACCTGTTGTTACTCACTGTGAAAGAAGAGTCTCAGGACAACCTTTAAACTGGCCTCCCTGGGAGGTGGAGGGGGATCCTCATTAAGGTCATTTGAAAGTATTTAGCAAAGATGAAGTTCAGGGTCAGCGCTCAGTGTGGTTCCTAATAAAACCCTTGGCACTTTCGGGAAGAGCAATGCTGAGGGAGGTCCAGGTGCCGAGAGAACAGGCACAAAAGAGGACCAGGAAGGGGCAGGGCCTGCCACAGGAGCCGGCTACGTGTGCCCAGCCTTTTCTTCCATTTCAGAGATTTCATGGCAGTGTTCCTGCAATGGGAACAGGCTGAAAAATCTGATCATGCTCAAGCGGTCACCCAGTTCTCATCTTAGGCTTTATTGTGGGACTATAGTTGGTGTCACTGGCCAGAAGGTAGGTGTCCGCTTTGATTTTAACAACTACTTCCTCTGATGGCCTTCTTTGGCCGCAGTTCTTGAGTATTTTCTTCCTTTTGTACCTAAAATCTGTGATAACTTGGGGACATCCCGGAAACCACCCCAGCTGCTTGGGTGTGAGCTTCAGGAAGAAGAGTTGCATTAAATTGTCTACATAATATAGCCACATTTTAGAATTAAAATAGAGAAAATTAGGGGGAAACATACGTGGTCCCATTAACCTAACACATTATTATTATTATTACCATTTTGATGTATTTTTCCCATGTTATTCCCAAATGTGTTTTGGTTTTTTTTTTTTTTTTTTTTTTAAAGATGGGCTCCCACTGTGTTGCCCAGGCTGGAGTGCAGTGGCTATTCACTCCAAGGTGTGATTGCATGACTGCGCAGCATGGGAGTTTTGACCTGCTCCATTTCCAACCTGGACTGGTTCACCCCTCCTTAGACAATCTGGTGGTCCCTTGATCCTGGGAGGTCGCCATATTGATGCCATACTTAATGCAGACACCAGATAGACATAGCTCTCTATAGCCCAGAACACCTAGGCTCAAGCACCCCTCCTGATTCAGCCTCCTGAGTAGCTGAATCTACTGAGTAGCTGGGACTACAGGTGCACACCACCAAACTCAGTCCAAATGCTTTTTTTTTTTTTTTTGAGACAGAGTCTCACTGTCACCAGGCTGGAGTGCAGTGGCGCAATCTTGGCTCACTGAAACCCCCGACTCCCTGGTTCAAGCGATTCTCCTGCCTCAGCCTCCTGAGTAGCTGGGATTACAGGCACGTGCCACCACACACAGCTAATTTTTGTATTTTTAGTAGAGACGGAGTTTCACCATGTTGGCCAGGATGGTCTCGATCCCCCGACTTCATGATCTGCCCGCCTCAGCCTCCCAACCAAATGCATTTTTTTTACAATGCTATAATAATGGGTATTAAAATCAGTGTTCTGTTTTACTTTATATTTCTACCTAGTCTTCACAGAATCTATTTGAAGTCTAGATATTATGTATTGAAAAATAGATTGGCTTTATCGTAATTGTTCCTTAGATTTTACATTTTCTTGCATCCAGTCTTCCATTAGTGGACTGGCACTGGACAGATCAGTGTTGTATGAGATCCATGGTACAGTTCTAGGAAAGGGACTGAGTCACGCGGCAGGGTAGCTCTCTCTGCTGAAGCTGGCTCATATCAAGGGTGTCTTCTCGGGTATCTGGCCTGAAGCTAATTGCATGTCAATCAGGCAATGCACCATATCATAGATAAGATTCTGGTTGCAAAAATCAGTATCTCAGTAGAGTTAAATTTAGCAAGAAAGAGATGTTTATAGTAAAGACAAAGGGGTGTTTGATGGCATAGAAGAGATTCTCCAGGCAGACCTCAGGGAGGGCCTGGACTTGCAAAGCCATCAGAAGCCTGTCCCATTTCTCCTCTGTACACACATCTGCTTCATGCTCTCTCTCTCTCTATATATATATACACACACTAGTTATATGTGTATACCTAGTACCTTCTGGAGGCCAATGCTGTTACTACTGTATATGATGTATCCCTGCCCCGTCCAAGATCAGCCCCTCCAACTGTACCCTGCATCCTATTCCTTCTCACCTTCTCAAGGACATGACTCCTGAAACTCTCCCCTCCCTATCTTGCATCTCAATTTCCTCCATCATTCATGTCATTTTGTTTGTCAGCAAACACGTTCCAGTATCTTCCAACTTAAAGCAAATAACAAACTACCCTTAGCACCATGCCTTTCTCCATTTAACACCCAATCTCTCTGCTCTTCTTGACTGACCTCAAAAATCTCAAGAGAATTGTCTGTATTGTTGTCTTCATTTCCTCATCCTTCCTTCTCTTCTAAGTCTTTCTAGTTGGATTTGCATCCTTCCAGTTCCACTAAAATGTATCTGGTTAAGATCATGATGACCTACATCTGCCACATCTGTATCCTCCTTTAACCCAGCCTTTCAGAAATTTTCCATATGGCTGGCTGTTCCTTTCCTGAAACATTCTCTTCTCTTGGACTTGAGGATACGCTGTACACTACATCCTCTGGCATGCTACCCAGATCCTCGCTGCAGGACCAAGGAACTTGTTGCTCTGGCTGCCAGCATTGTTGGTGACTGACAGCTCAGGGCTAAGTCTATCTCTTGGAATTGTCCTCATATGGAGGAAGCTGACTTGACTAAACGTATGCCCCTGTTGCAAGAATAGCCTGCACCTAAGGACTGGTTCATACAGAGGTACGAGTTCCAGCTCCCCCATCTCAGTTTGGGACAATTCTAAAGGATCATGCCAGCTCCAGAGCTGCCCTTTGGATGGGCTGAGGCTCCACTGTAATGTGATCACATTTCAAGCCTCTCTCTGCCCCATCCTTCTCCCCTTACTTCCTTATAGGTGCTGTTCCTGTGGCCTTCCCAAATCTCTCTCTCTCTCTCTCTCTCTCTCTCTCTCTCAAACTTTGTTCCCAGGGACCTGCCCTAACATGCTGAAGTCTCCTGGTTTTCCTACAATCTCATTGTCTGTTGCCTGAATGTCTCACAAGTTCATTTAACTGATTATTTTTTCTGTCTCAACAACTTTAAAATACCTCTTAATTTTTTTTATTTGACTTTATATTTTGACCAGCTTAGGTTCGTAGAAAAATTGAGCAGAAGGTACAGAGATACTCCGCCTACCCTCGCCGCCACACATGCTCCGCATCTCCCAAAGTCAACATTCCCCACAAAGTGGTACATTTGTTGCAATCGATGAACCTGTATTGGCATGTCATTACCACCCAGAGCCCCTAGTTTACATTAGGGCTTACTGTTGATGGGCAATCTATGGGTTTGGGCAAATGTACTACGGCATGTATCTACCATTACAGTATCATAAAAAGTATTTTTACTGCCCTAAAAATCCTCTGTGCTCTGCCTATTCATCCCTCCCTCTCCTAACCTTTAGCAACCACTGATCTTTTCATTCTCTCCAGTTTGGCCTTTTCCAGACTGTTATACAACTGAAATTGTACAGTATATATCCTTCTCACATTGTCTTCTTTCCCTTAGTAATATGCATTTAAGTTTCCTTCATGCCTTTTCATGAAAACACATTTTTCTTTCTCCCCCTCACTCCTTCTGTTCTTCACCTTCTTTTCTTTGTTTGTATTATCTGGCTGTTATACAGGTGCTAAATAGAGAGCTGATAAGATAGTGGTCCCACTCCCTAATGGTTTTTTAGAAACAAACACACTTGCCAATGACTGTGTTCAGGTTTTCTGAAATCTAAGGGAGAAGGAAATTACAGAATGGATTTTGTCCGCTGGGTCAAGTGAAATTAATGCAGCAGCAACTGACTCATTCTTTCTTCTATAATTAGGTAAATAGAATTTACCCGTGGGTACAAGTCTGAAGACTTGATATACCAATCAAACCAGTAATTGTGAAATTATATATGTACTTTGCTACTATTTTGTTGTAAGTACATTTCATTCTTCTCTTGATTCAACTCTAAAATAAAGAAGTAAAAGACCAAATGTTTGGATTTGCCACAGCTGTAAACTTCTCACTGCGGAAGTGGGAAGTAGAACATTTTTTCACAAAGAGCTTCATCACCTGAGACATCAAGAGGAAACTGGATTCCTAGACAATTGCATCCAAATGAGATTACCTAGAAAATCAGAAATTACATAATGTACATTTTGTATCCTATTGCATATTAAATGTACATATACAACCATTGTTGGTCTTTTAGTTTTGACAAACAGACCATGGATAGGTAAGATGCTAACATTAGGAGAAGCTGGATGAAGAGTATAGGGGACCTCCCTGCGTTATCTTTGTGACTTCTCTACAAATCTAAAATTGAGAGTTTAAATAATACACAGTTTCATAGATAAGCTGTTGAGAGAACGTACCTCAGTGATGTTGAAATTGGGTATTTGGTGACTCCAGCCCTTCAGAGGTTAATGGTGAACACTGAAGTCAGAGAAAAAGTCTTTGAGCAGTTAAAAGCTTTCATAAACTTCTCATAGATAAGGCAGAACTGTCTTCAGGCCTGCTGGCAACAGTCATGCATGAAAATACTGAAAAGACTGGAAGCTGCTGAGAAACACTGACTAGAGCAAGCAGTACCGAAAGGAAAACTACCAAAAAGTGCACAGCTGTTTGGGGGACATTTGGTATAGCGGAGAATGATCCTATATACTTCAAGAAGTGAAGCTGAATTATAACACATATCTCAATGGAGGGCATTCATAATGATGTTCTTGGATGACAAAGAAAGTTGGAAGCTATTTTTGGCTTAAGCAGGAAATACTGCTTAAAAGTTTCTGCTCTTTTCTGCTCAGACACCCTCAGAAATGCAGTGCAGATGGGAGAGAATGGGCTTTGGATTTGACATCCTAGCCCATCTGACCTTGGGCAAATTCCTTAGTCTTTTTGAGTCTCTCCTTCTATTAAATAAAAATAATGATACATATCCTGCAAAGATTGCTGTGAAGATGCCATATTAGAATCTTTATAAAACAGCTAGCAAAAGCCTGGCACTCAGCAGGTATGAAGGGTTCAGAGAGATAACAAATGCACACCTGAGACTGAGTCCCGCTGCTCAGATCACCTCTCCGGCTGTGGCACTTTAAGGCCCCCTCTCCATTCTGTCTCTGAGGACAGGATGGTTTTATATGGGTCAGGTAGATGACTTTGATAGGTCACAGTGATCAGGATGAAAATTATTGGGTGAAGAGCCAGTAGGTTACTAGGAGCCCTGGCATCTTTGTGGTCCTGCCTTTTGCGCTTGACTTTCTGTCATCTTCCCTCTGCCTCCTTTCTCCCTCTTGGAGACCCCATAAGGCTGGTAGAGAAGACAGGTCTGGGGCCTCCACTGGCCTCCAGCTCCAAGAAGGGTTGCTCAGACCAGCTTTACTCTGAGCCTTCAGGAGAAACACTTTTTCAGTAGATAGACTTTTCTTTTGAGTAATCTTCCTGATTTTTCTTACCATAAAAGTAATAACCTCTAGAGGACCAAGATCAGAGGTAAGGAAGCTATTAGCCTGGTCTCAGCCTAGGCCCAGTGGGCCTGCCCATTATGGGAAAGAGACTCTTCTGCTCCATGAGGTCCATCCTCATGCAGAGCCAACAGTCCCAGGGGGCCATCTGCACAGTTCTGAGAATCCTCAGTGTAGGCAGCTAGTGGAGGGTTCTCTCACGACTAAGGGTCCTTTAGCCCCCTCCAACCTGCAGTCATTACTTGACTCCCTAGAGGGTGATCTTTTACCTGCTCTGGCTTTCGGAACCAGTTCATATCCCTGGTCTGGGCTAAGCCCTGGCTTCTCAGTGTCTCCATCCCCATACTGTCCTCCAAGCCATGCCTTGAAGGACCTGATCTTGGCCTATTGCTTTGTGTCTATGTTTCAGTGCCCTGGTGAGAAAAGCATACCCTACATCATAGAAAAGTCTCTGTTCAAAAGGACTTAAAGACAAGAAATGATGCTCAAACAAAAAGTTACCAGGTATCATTCCAGGTGCAGTGGCTCATGCCTATAATTCCAGCACTTTGGGAGGCTGAGGCAGGTGGATCATGAGGTCAGGAGTATGAGACCAGCCTGGCCAACATAGTGAAACTCCATCTCTACTAAAAATACAAAAGTTAGCCAGGTACGGTGGTGCGAGCCTGTAGTCCCAGCTACTTGGGAGGCTGAGGCAAGAGAATTGCTTGAACCCGAGAGGCAGAGGTTGTGGTGAGCCAAGATCATATCACTGCCCTCCAGCCTGGGCAACAGAGTGAGATTCCATCTCAAAAAAAAAAAAAAAAGTATAAATATGAGCTGTCATGTGAATCAAGACATAAATGACAACAGTAGTCATGCATATTTTTTCTGACTGTCCTTGCATGAGTTGGAGATTTAGAAAATAGAACTTTTTGAATTTGGCCTGTTTTCCTTGAAAGTGCCCATCTCATTCTACCTCTTGCCTGACTATTGATTTCCTGAGGCCCTGCTCATATGTTCCCACCTGCCTCGTCCTGGGACTTAGATCTGAGGAGATCAGCCACTTCCCCACGCACTTTAAACCAATTTGCAGCTGCCTGGCCATCATTTCTGATAAAAAATGTACTGTTTTTTTTTCAAGTCTAAAAATAGGGTAATAATAACCAATAAGATTTTGTTGATAGCCAGTGTCCTGGTTTGAACTACTTATAAAACAGAAGGCAACATCCAAATAAACTGAGCCATGAAGTTGTAAGTCTCATCTCCTAAGGAAATGGTGACATTCAGCGCATCTCATTTCTGGGAAGGAGGGACAGGTTCCCTCACCTCCTCCCCTCTCCCTTGTCAGGTCCCTTCCCATAGTTTAGTGGCTTCCTTACTCCTGACAGCCCCTTTCATTTGCCCCTTTCCCATCAGGTTCACCCTTCATGGTGTGACCTGTCCTCCCCTCCAAACAGTTGCTGAGCTCTTTGACCCCCAAGGGTACTCTTGCCAACATCCTAACATCTACCTTTCATTAATCAGAACCAGACTAGGCATGGTAACTAGTCTGGAAGGGGAGAGTGAATAGACTTTTTTTTTTCATTCTCTCTTAAGGCCAAGTGTGGATAAACGATGCAGGAAGATGAGAATTCTGTCTCAGCCAAGCAGTGAGCAATTGTCAGTTCATATCGGAAAGGTGAGCCCAGTGAAAGGCTTTGGGACATCAAGACCCACATGCGAAATATGAACCTATAGGAGAAACTAACTAGAAACATGAAGTAATCACTATGTACAGTTCAGATGCTAAAAATAGGGCAAAACCGAGAGGAGAACACATTTGTCTTCAGCATTCCTTTCTTCACCTTCCTCCATCCCTTCTTTACCAGGGCTGGAGCCCTTGCTTGGCTCTGTTCCACCTGCATGAAAGCTGGTCCCATAAGTTCATTTTCACTATGGGAATAGAGAACCCCAAACACTTAGCAGTGCTTAAGTCACAGGAATGAATGATTAATGGAGAATTTAAAAGATTCTTACTGTTTATTTATTTGAATTTAACATGGCTCAGGAGATGGAGAGTGGGACTTAGTTACTGCAGGCTGACTGCTGTTGGTTTCTTCTGTGTGCCTAGTTGGCCCAAAGAAAGGTGGCAGCCTGCACACTTGCAGAGACACTCTGGGCTGCCAAATCATGAGGGTGAGACTCTTTGAATCCTTAACCATTTTCATTTCATTTCCCAAATCTTCAGTTCAACATACTGGAGATACCAACATGGCTAAGGCTCTTCTCTGTCCTTGAGGATCTCATGATCAATCTGGAAGCAGACAGAGAGCTACATTTTCTATGAATGGTGCAGCAGGACTAACTCAAGATAGGACAACCATGGGAAGAATAGAAAGGGGGACAACCAGATGGAAAAGGACTATAGGAGAGTCCTCTTCTCCAAGTTATCCTGAGCCTGGCTTAGGAAATCATAAGTCCTGCCCATCTGAGCCTCTAGAGCTCTACCTGGGTGGGAGGATGGAATAGGGCAGAAACCCAGCCTGTCCTCTTCACCTTTCTTGGGGGAGCCTTCTTTTGGGAAAGTCACCTTCCCTTCCCACAAGTTTCCCCTGCCATTTCACTGCATAATCCTTAGGCTTCCTGGCCCTAAGGCCTGCTGTGATTCTGTTGAAGGTCAACTGACCCTCTCCTCGACATTTGAACTAGAATTCTTTAGGAAGACACTGGGGTATTTTATCAAGAATGTTCTACACAAAGGCTGAGCAATAACTGTGTTTGGGTAACATTACCAGGCTGTCAGCACCAGCCAAATGCTTGGTCTATGGTGGCCAGAATTTGGAAGATGGATAAATCCATGTTGCCTCCCTCCTCTGTCTACACTGGCCTCTGGACAAAATGCAAGATCCTGCAGTTCCTAGAACTGTTATCCCCCAAATGCTCCATGTATTCTTGATTCTTCCTTTCACTACCGACCTTCCTTTCATGTGCCTTTCAAAACATTTATTTATGGGGATCAAACTCTTCTGCATCCGCTACTCGATGTGCACAAAACTTCCTCTCCTTTCTTAACTAAAACCTGGCTCTCTCCCAGGGACTACCTTTTTGCTGTCCATTTAAGGGAAGATGGCTCCTCTGCCTCCCCTATTTGCTGCCTCAACACTCTCAAGCAAACCCCTCCTGTTTTCAGACTTGCGGCATTTGACCTCGCTCTCTGAGACTCATTGAGGTCATCTATAGATTATCCACTCATTTCCTTCCAGTCATTGAGGACCTTGTCTTCTGGCTCACACTTTTCCTTTCCCCCTAGATCCTACCATCATCATAGGGACCTGCCACATCACATGTCTAAATAGCTTTGTAGACAACCGTTCAGCATCTTAGCATCCAGGTTTCTGATGCCCCCAGTCCCAGCAGTCTTTCCCATACAGATTTAGTAGCCTGCCTTCAGGACACGTGGGAGAACTTCCATCCCTCTTCCCTCCTTCACTCCCTCCCTTTTCCCTCTCACCTCCCTCTCTCCCTCCTTTCTTTCCTTTCTTCTTGCCTTCCCAAATTTATTGAAGGTCTCTGCTGAGCACTGCGATCATAACCAAACTCCAACAACAGGAGACAAAAAGGCAAACTCATAGGTGTATCCAAGTGTTCTAGGTCTGGGATAGTAGTCCCCTCAGTGGTTCTTCCTCATCTGTGTGGAGCCAGAGTGCCCACCCAAGTTCGAGGGTGCTTGTCCTCCCCTGCCCTCTCTATTATACCCACTTTTTGGTGCTCTTATCTGGTCTGAAGGCTTTACATATCACCTTATACTGATACCTCCCAAATTCGCATTTCGAGCCTGAACCTGTTCCCTAAACTCCAGTCTTGTATGTACAACTGACGGCTTGACATCACCACATAACATATCTCAAAACAAATTCTTTATTCTCAACTTTCCCATTTCCCTCTCCATACCGCCAATGTGCTCCTCCTCCAGGCTTCGGCTCAATAAAATGGCAACTCCCTCCTTCTAAGCTCGGGAGAGAACTTTGGGGCCATCCCTGACTCCAGTCCTTCTCTCACATCCACTTTGAATCCACCAGAAATCACGTCGATTCTACCCCCAAGATATATGCTGAATCTGACCACTTCTTTCCATAGATTTACCACCATCACCTTGCCCAGGTCGCCTGCATCTCTCACTTGGATGTTTGCAGACTCCTCCTGACTGCTCTACTGGTACCCATGCTTGCCCTTATACAGTCTATTATCAACACAGCAGTCAGAGGGATCCTGCTATGACCTGAGTCAGGTCCTCTCATTTTGCTACAAATGCTCCCATGCCTTCCCGTCTCACTCAGAGTAAGAGCCAATGTGCCGCGATGGCCTTCAGGTCATGATCAGCCCGACTCAACCTTGCTGCCTTACCTCCTGCTGCTGCCTCCTCATGGCCTCACCAAGCACATTCCTGCCTCAAAGCCTTTGCCCTTGCTCTTCCCTTGGGATAGGACACTCTTCCATCAGAAATTTACCCAGATCCTCTTTCCCTTCCTTCACGCTTTTACTCCAATGTTGCCTTAGCAGGAAGGTCTGCCTTCATCACCTGATGAGACCAAGCAAACACCTGAGCCCACCTCCCAACAATTCTCCTGCTTTATTACTCTCCTCACCACCTATTGTTTAAAATACGCATTTATTGTCTTGGTTTTGGTCTCATCCACTAGAATCCTAGCTCAATGAAGTCAGAGGCCGTGTCCCCTTGATTTACAGCTGCACCTCCGGGACCGGACAGCAGGCACTCAGGGGATGTTTTTGAATGGCTCAGTGGATAGAAGTTAATTGGAGCACTGTAAGGAATTGTGAGTTGCAGTGGTCATCTAGATCTAAAATTCTCATTTTCAAGCCTTCCTTATCCATGGAATCCTTCATTGAAGTGAAACCAAAGAGTTGAAGGGGCAGAGGACAGCTGGGGAATCTGGAAGCCCATTCATTGGCTTCCCCTTTCACTTTGCAAGGAAGTCCCTAACATACCTTGGCTGAACCAAGGGTCTGAGGAGCACAATTTGAAGACCAGTGATCTAGGAGATAATATTGTGACAGTTTATAGTGGTTTAGAGACTGTGTGTTCTTTGGCTATGATTTTAGACACATTATATGCGTTCTTTTATGATGTTCTCTAATTAAATACCTTTATCTCAAAAGAAGTTCACCCTCCTTCTGAGGAAATAGAATTTACTTTGTAACAATCAGCTTTATGATGCAGTTTTCTGGAACACAACATAGTAAAAAGCAGGGACTTTTTTTTGGCAAGGCATCGTTGAACAAGGATCAAGGAGAAATGCTTACATTTGACTTTTTGGTAATAGGTGAAGAATTAAAAAACTAGATATTCATTTTCCAACAAACATTTCTGAGAGACTCTCTTGTGCCAGGTACCTGTGGTGCTGGAGATTCCGCTGAGAACAAGGATGGGAGTCATTGCTCTGCAAAGCTTACATTTCAGAGGGTCAAGAAGATAGAAGACACTATATGAATACATGAATTATTTATTTTCAAATAGTATTGTATTCTGTAAAGAAAGTAAATGGAGACTATGTCGTAAAAACTGACTTTGGATTTGTCAAATACCCATAGACTTATTCACTGTTCATTGTCCAGAGAATGAATCCAGCTAATTTCCAGATCTCAAGACTGAATAGTAAAATCCAGTGTTCAGAATGATTGTCTAGAGAAGCCAAAATATTACATTATATTCCCTATCCTCATTTCTGAGAAAGAAGGGAGTAAAAATAGTCAGGAGAGAGGAAAAAAGGAGGAAGGGAAAGATAAAGAAACTATGTTCTAGAAAAATATTTTATAAGGTAGAGAAAATCTCATCAACCAAAGCATGCCGCTACTAAAGAATTCCAGCTAGTCAAAAATTCACTGTCCATATAAAAGCTGTGTCTTATTGGTTTGACTATTTAGCTAGAAAAACTAGGAAATAGTGTTTACATTTAGAGTCTTTACTTTTTTTTTTTTTTTTTTGAGACAGGGTCTTGCTCTGCTACCCAGGCTGATGTGCAGTGGTGAGATCATAGCTCACTGGAACCTCAAACTCCTGGGCTCAAATCACTTGAGCCTCAAATCCTTCCACTTCAGCCTCCCAAGTAGTTGGAATTACAGGCATGACCCACCACGCCTGGCTAATTTTTAAAATATTTTATGTAGAGATGAAGTCTTGCTATGTTGCCCAGGCTGGTCCTGAAATCCTGGCCTCAAGCAATCATTCCACCCAGGGCGTCCCGAAATGCTGGGATTACAGATGTGAACCACTGTGCCCAGCTATTTATTATAATTATTTTTCCTGATTTAAAAAAAAAAATCACCTTCCCTATTTAATAGAGGAAATTCCACAGTGGTTTTTAAAAAATATTGTTTTGAATTCAAGTATATATCATTCCATAATCTAGTTCCTTTAGGATTCACAAATGACATCCTTATCATCTGTGGTCTTTATATAACTGGAGATATGTCTGTAAAAATGACATATTTGTAAAACTTACAAAATATTTTAGATCAAAGTGATCTAATTTATTTCAAATGGATTCAAATTATCACTGACTTTAAAAAGAGTTCTGGGAACATCCTGGACCATATAAATTGCTTTGATTTTTCTGGATTGGCTAATAAGAGGAAAATGCTTCCTTCTCAGAGGAAATCCAATCATGGCACATGTGGCCCAGGCAGGGCCCACAGGATTTCGATGCGATCCTCTTCCCATCCGTAAATACAGTTATCAAAGTCAGGGATAAGGACATAAGCTGAGTTTTAGGTGAAACTGAAGTTTCTCTAAAGCAAATTTCTATCATATTGGAGTCCATGATGAACACCAAGTGCTTTCTGGAATGTTCCTGATGTAGTGGCAGCAGTCTAGGCAGATATAAAATCAGAACAGTGTGACCAGTAAAATGCAGAGTTTTAAAATGTGGTTCCAATGGAGATGCCTGAATGATGGTTTGGGTTTGGTTCATCCCCTCCTGTACCATCAGACACTCACATAATAAACACCGCACTATAAAGAACTCTGCTTTGATCTCATTGTATGTTGACGTTTCTTATATATATTGCTTAAAAAAAAAAAAAGTAAAGACAGATTACACTGTTAGAATACAGAACCCCTTCCTGGAGCAATCAGAACACCTCTATCTAGTATAGATGTACCTTGGCAAGAAGAGTAAACTGTTATCTCCACAGAGAGGCTAAGTCTTGGTCATGGGGAGCAGGCTTAGAGCTTCCCCACTGAATCCACACCTAGGACAATAATAGCAATAAGAAGACAATGGCAATAATTAATGACAACACCTATTGTGCCTTGAGTGCTTGCTCTGTGCTAGGCATTAAGGTATTATGCTTAGCACATTACAGGATTATCTCCATGTATTCTTCCTCAAACCTGTGAGGGCAGTACTATTGTTATTCTGAAGTCTAAGATGAGGAAACTCAGATTTAAACTATGTGTCTTGCCCAAGGTCATGTAGGGCTCCAAAGTGACAGATATTTGAAATGTAGTCTATCTGATTGTAGAGCCTGAGTCCTTAACCACTAACCTCTACACAGTCCAAGGTCAATAAATGTAACTGTCATGAGCAGCAGAGGTTGGGTTAACTGCCTGACTCAGAGACAGAAATATCAGGGTCTGCTAAGAAGACGGTGAAGAAAGAGTACAGCAATTTCGAATGTACTCATCAATTCATTAATGGTCATTTTTACATGCTTGCTATTTGTTCAGCTAAGCTATCTCCACTCATGAGCTCTTTAATTCCTTCAGCAAACATTTACTGAGTGCTTCATCCTGGAGATATAAAGATAAGCAAGTGTCTGTCCCCAGAAGCTCCAGCCTAGGAGAGAAGTTGTGCTGATAGATATCAAAGAAAATCATCACTAACCCAAGCAAAGAAACAAACAAATCAAACCCCACCAACCCTGGGGGCTAGTTCCTTTTGGATTCTCTGGACTGCTCCCTTGCCACTTACAGAGCCCGGTGGGAGAGGCAGCTTGCCTATGCCTGTGTGAGGGAAATGGATTTCTAAGCTCCTGCTGTTGATGCGTGCTGCCAAATGGTGCAGATCTGCAGGAGCCGGCACTTTTTTATTTATTAGCTAGTTGTGGATATTCAAAGATAGACCTAGATCTTAGTTAGTGGAGGGAATGAAGACTGAAGCTGCTCTACACGAGTACTTAGCAGGAATTGGGGTTGGCAAGGGGAAAGAAGATGGGCATGTGTTGATGGGCTTCCAGGTGAGACAGGCCCTGAGACAGCACAGAAATCCAAGGAGGCTCTCTGGAGGGACAGAGCTGAAGGCAGACAATGGGTGAGAGAAATTTTAGGACACTGTTATTTCACACATACTTTTAAATTGCTTCCTGTATTATAATTGACTGCGACTGAATTTTTTTCGCCCCGAATCTTTAGTAAATGTCTGACATGCTGGTGTTTCTTGGGGGAAGGAGTTGGGGGAAGGGGGAAGAGCTGCTTTGAGCACCCAGGAAGGAGCAGGGAAGATGAATGCAGAAATGAGACCTGCAGCCCACATGTGGTCACAGAAACCTTGTAGAGGGGAACTCAGCTTGCCAGGCTACCATGGTGATAAGATGTGTGCGGAGGACCAGAAGTCAGGCCAGAGCTGAGAGGGCGGAGTCACCTGCTGAAGCAGAAGCACTTCTGAAGTCTGGTTGACTGGGGTTACTCTAGAGACCCTACACTTGGGGGCAGAGGAGGCAATTTGAACTGTAAACTAGGATCTGTGAAGCATCTGGCATGTGCCTGGCACATCAGTCACAGCAAAGTGGGAGAGAGGAACACAGATGCAGACCGTTTCAGTGATCCAGTAAGTGCAGAGAGCACAAAGCGGGGCCTTCAACAACTGCGAGGACTCCCTGGATGAGATTGTGCCCAGGTTGGGCCTTGAAGGATGAGCCAGAGTAGACTGACAGAGAAAAGGGGCAGGAGCATCTGGGCAAATGGAAGAGAGAAACAGAGCTCCATGGGTAAGGAACAGCAAGGTCTGTGGGAGGAATAACCAGGAGGGCTGCAGGGCTGAGAGTCAGCAGGGCTGGGGGAGAGATGGGAGGAGGAGTGGGTAGAGGCCAGGTCGTGGCAGGTAGGTGTGTCCTGGGGAGGTTGGCCTTCTCTCAGGCTCTGTCCCTGAACTCCCTGTAAGGCTGGGAATCTGCTGCCCGCAATGCTGAGGATAATCTCCCTGTTTCTCTCTCCGGTGCTCTGCAAGTGTCCATTCCACCCTCTCCCAGGATATCTGCTTTCTCTGGTGTGCATTACATGTAGAAGGCAGAAGATTGACAACTAAATCTCTGCGGTTTTACATTGGTCTCACCATCTGGCTATCTCTTGTCTCATCTCCTCTCTCTGCTTCTCCTTTTCCTTGTTCTATTCCTCCGTTTCTCCTTCTCCCTTCTCCTCCTCTTCTTTTTCTTGTTCTTGTTCTTCTTCTCCTCCTCCTTCTTCCTGTTCCTCTTCTGCCATTCTCTCTCCTTTCCTCCCCTCAATCCCACCCCACACACTCCCTGGGAATAGGCTGTGACTGATTATTTGTGGGTCAAATGGACATCTGTAGTCCAGTCGACTGGGCCCAGGGTGCAGGGTCATGACTGCCCCTGCCATGCAGTCGATGAGCATGACTGCCAGGAGCCCACTTCTTGTGAAGGAATGTAGGGTGGGAAGTTAAGAGGATATCGCAAGTTGGGCAAACTCCCCAGAGCAATCTCTTCTGGAAAGGGCCGTCTCTGTCACTCCGTTGTATCTGCACATTTCATACAGTGCTGAGTACCCCTATGTGATTCTTAGAAGCTGCAGACTGGTTGATCGATTGCAGAAGCATCTTCACATCGGGGAGGAAAACCTACCAGAGCAGGGATAATAAAATCAATTACAAGGCAGTATTTGAGGACCACGATTTCTCATCCTCAGGTAGCCCTGGACACAGAGCAGGCTACACGATAGATGGTCTTGACACTGCAGCTCCAGTGTTTTTCTGTCTTCATCCCTCCTGTTTCCTGCCCTTTTAGTTTCTACAATTCAGAGTACAAACCTCCATTCTTCATTAGCACATCGCTCTGTCCCTTCCAGTCTCCCTATATCACGGTTCTAGAGGGAAGGAAGAAAAGCAGAGTGGGCAGCGCCACAAGACCTTAATCTGGTTTTGGCCTCAGCACAATCTACCTCTGCGACCTTGGGCCAATTATTTGATCTCTCATAGCTTTTATTTTCTCAGCTACTAAAAAAAAAAAAAAAAAAAAAAAAAGAGGCTATGATGGTTTGCAGTTATTTCCAGGAGGCTTAGGAATCTGCAGAAGTGTTTCATGGGCAGCCACAGGCAGGAAGGTTCACGAGAGAGATTCAATCCTAACATCAACGACAGGGCACCTAAGATTTTACAGTAACAGGTTTAAGATTGAAAGCTTTACTGCAAAACAGGACCGGTTGATCTCTAAGACTCTTTTTTTCTTAAGAATTTTGTTAGGTAGCAAGGAAAGTGTTAACAGAAGCCTTTAAAAGAGAATGGTCTGCTTTTCTCTCATATAGAAGAAATATGGTCAGGCTAGCTGCCCCATAATATCAGCAATGGCCCTGGCCTCCTTCTTCCTTCTTAATCCACCATCTTTAGCACTGGCTTAGCATTGGCTACTGGCTTCCATTCTCACACTTGCTATATATACATATGTATTTTTGAGACAGGGCCTCACTCTATTGTTCAGGCTGGAATGCAGTGGTATGATCTCAGCTTACTGCAGCCTCTGCCTCCTGGATTCAAGCAATTCTCTTGCCTCAGCCTCCCGAGTAGCTGGGACTAAAGGCGTGAGCCACCATGCCCAGTTAATTTTTGTATTTTCAGCAGAGTTGGGGTTTCACCATGTTGGCCAGCCTGGTCTTGAACTCCTGACCTCAAGTGATCCACCCACCTTGGCCTCCCAAAGTGCTGGGATTACAGGCGTGAGCCACTGTGCCTGGCCACTACACTTGCTGTATATTTACTGAACACTTATCTATATGTGCTTGAATGCCCACATATACAAAAATCCAGAGATCTCCAGGAATTTCTCCAAGCACCCTGTCTGTGAAGTTTTCTATAGGCAGAGTGAGAAATTCTCACCCCTGGGTACTTTTCTACTTTGTTTATATCTGTCAAGCATTATGTTTAGCACATTGTATTATATGTCATCTCTAATGTGTCATGTGGGCCTGAGCTCCATGACAATGACATCATGTCTCACTCCTCTTTGGGTTCCTGGTGCCCAACCCTGTCCTCAGCATCCAGCAGACATGGCTGGGTGGACGGGGGAGTGAATGGATGAGTCAACGCATCATTCCATCTTCAACTTCCCACAGCCCATCCGTAACAAATGAGAATTTGGTTATTTGGTCATATTTGTTCCCAAGGAGGAATAGGACACAGCTGATTATCTATGGATCTGGAGCTCCAGGAGAGGTCTGAGCTGGAGATTGATTTGGGAATCCTTGACTATATGTGGAAGTTAATTTATGGAGTGGACTGAGATCACAGAGTGGGCCAATGGAGGAAGGGAAGGCTAGGGAACGCTTCTAGAAGTGAGTAGAGGCTGGGCGCGGTTGCTCACACCTGTAATCCCAGAACTTTGGGAGGCTGAGGCAGGTGGATCATTTGAGATCAGGAGTTCGAGACCAGCCTGACCAACATGGTGAAACAAACCCTGTCTCTACTAGAAATACAAAAATCAGCTGGGTGTGATGGTGCACACCTGTAGCCCCAGCTATTTAGGAGGCTGAGGCAGGAGAATTGCTTGAACCTGGGAGGCAGAGGTTGCAGTAAGCCGAGATTGCGCCACTGCACTCCAGCCTGGGCAACAGAGCAAGATTCCATCTGGGAAAAAAAAAAAAAGAAGTGAGTAGAAAAAGAGGATGCCGCAAAGGAGGCTGAGAAGGAATGGAAAAATAGGTAGAGAATTGAGGCAGGAGAGGGCTTCAGAAGGCATCACGGGCAACAGAACAGCATCAGAGGCTATGATGAGGGCAAGGGTCTGCCTGGTCTTTCCTGCCCTGCCCTCCTGACCAGCTTCGAGAGCTAAAGGACACCAGCTGCACCCAGACCCTGCTCCTCACGCTTAGCACCCAGGGAAGGAGCACATTTCCCAGGAGGCCAGAGATATCTATTCCCCACACGCAGCCACATTCAACCATCACAACCACTAATCCTCCATTATAAGGTAATTTTGTATATAGCAAAAGAAGTTACAACTAAAATATATAAATATATGTAAGGCACGGAAGGCACTCTTGCTGCTGAGGTTCTATGACTGAGATGGTCACAGCTTAGGTTCATCCCGGGGTAGTACAACTGACACCAAGCTCTGAGTCAAGGGAACAATCGGAATCCAAGCTAGATCTCCAGGCTGGCGTTACACCAGTGTTCACCAAGTGTATGCCAAGAAGCACTGGTTATAGGATTGTTAATAAACATACTGAGAGAAACGAAACAAAACAAAACAAAACAAGAGTCTTGTGGGTAAGTGAGAACCAGGAAGTCAGAAGCAGTTGGCTGAGCCAGGGGCTGGAAGACAGAAGCTCAGAATCAAGAGCAGAAGAAGAAACTCTGGAGTGCAGCCTCAGAGCATCAGAGCAGAACAGCAGCTTGCAGGATAAAAACCAAGACAGAGAGAAAGAAGATGCTAAGAGAGCACTGGGGAGGGAGAGATGATTCACACCAGGGAGAACTAGGGCCATTTCCCGGGTCGGCAAGCATGCCTAGCATACATTCATGTGTCGTGAATGACTTAGAGGGGATTTGAGCTGCACTTGGAAGAATGGCAGATAGGAAGGTGGGAAGGTCATTCTGGGCAGAAGGAAACATTTGAACAATAGCCTGGAGTGTGGGGTTAGTTCTGGCCGCAGGTAGTTGGAAAGGGGAGTGTGAGGTTTTAGTCTGTGCGCTCTCAGCATCTCCCCAGGGAAGGAAGAACTACTTTTAGGCTTGTGCTGTTTCAGGGTGCAGCCCTGGAATGAAACTGGACCTGCTGCCCATATCAATGCCAGCTTTTCACTGAGAGCGGGCTGAGTCCTGGGCCAGGCAGCCCAAATTCCCACCTGGACAAAGCAGACGCCCAGACTCTCCTGGCCCGGGCCACCTGCGTGGGGCCTGCTGGGCAGAGCTCAGAAACTGTGTCTCCGTTTCTCTCTGCTCAGACTGTCTCCATTATGTTAAGCTGCAGGCCCCCAGGCAGGGCCCCTGCTGTTTTGTCCCTGGCTGCTCCTTTGAGCCAAGAATGGCAGTGATGCCAGTGTCTCCACCACTGCAGAGGTTCTCGTTTTGTTCTGAAGGACAGCACGGCTGTGCGCTCTGTCACCTGTCCGGAGGTCTTCCGCTGCATCCACACTGCCAGGTCAAGCGAGCAGGAGTTGCTGCATCCTTGGTTTACAAGGCTTGAGAGCTCTTGAGTAGGAGGGAGTGTATGCAAAATACTTAGTGACGATGCCTAAGGATAGTGCAGAAGCCCAGCATTGAGCGTCCTGGAAAGACTTCAAATGAATCTTCACATTCAACATAAAAATTAAAACGAAAATAGACAGCTTTTCTTCAACTCCATAGTCACCTGTAAGAGACTGAGAAGGCTAGGAGACATTAATTAAAGAGTGAGAATCATTTTCTGGGTTCCTTCAGTAGTTAACCTTTCCCTTTTTGTCAATTTCTATTAAGTTCAAAACAGTTTTCATGCCTATAAAATCAATCACCTCAGTCCACAAGTCCCCGTGCACTTATTGTGAAATATAATGAAAGCGTTGATAAAGGTGTGCAGAGAAGATGAATACATCTGCTGAAATACAAATCTAGAGAAACAGCTTGGTTTACTCCTCCATCCCACTTACTCCTTCCGGTGAGTGAATACCACTCACGAGAGTGAATAGGTATTTCAGCAGCAAGATGGGAAGACTTCCCAGGCTGCAGTCTTGGCTCTGCTGTCTATCCGATGATCATTATAGGCTGACCTGTCTAACTCAGTTTCCTCATATGTCCAGTGAAGACAATCATATATACCTTAAGAGTAGTTGTGAAGATTCAGTGATATAATGGCTGTAAAGCACTTAGCACAGTGCCTGGCACAACTTATAACTCAATAACAAGAAGACAAGCAATCTAATTTTAAAATGACAAAACAGTCTGGGCAACACGGTGAAACCCCATCTGTACAAAAATATGCAAAAATTGGCTGGGTGTGGTGGCTTGCAGCTGTAGTCCCAGCTACTCAGGAGGCTGAGGTGGAAGGATGGTTTGAGCCTGGGAGGTTGAGGCTGCAGTTAGCCAAGATTGCACCACTGCACTCCAGTCTGGGAGAGAGAGTAAGACCCCATCTCAAAAAAAAAAAAAAAAAAGACAAAAGACTGGAATGGACATTTCACCAAAGAAGATACATGAAACTCTAATAGGTGCACAACAGACGTTTAACATTACTAGTTGTTAGAAAAATGGGAACTGAAACCACATTAAATACCACTTTATGCTCACTTTAAAGTCTATAATTTTAAAAATAGACAATAACAAGAGCTGGAGAGGATGTGGAGAAACTAGAACCTCCCCACATTGTTGGTGGGAATGTAAAATGGTATAGCCAACTAGGAAAACAATTGGGAAGTTTCTTTAAAAGGTTAAGCAGAATTGCCAGCAGCATTTCCACTCCTAATTATCTGGCCAAAAGAAATGAAAGCATATGTCCACACAAAGACATATGTTCATGACAGCATTATTCCTAATAGCCACAAATTGCAAACAATCCAAATGTCCATCACCCAGAGACTGGATAAACAAAGTGTGGTAATTCATATAATGAAATACTACTCAGCAATAAAAAAGAACAAACTACTGATACATACTACCACATGGATGGACCTCAAAAAGATTTTACCAAGTGAAATAAGCCAGAAATTCATTTACATAGCATTTCTGGGAAATACAAATCTATGAAACAGAAAGCAGATCCGTGTTTGCCTGTGGCAGGCAGGTGAGACTGGAAATTCCAAGCGGACATGAGGCAGTTTTGAAGCTGATGGAAATGTTCTAAAACTGCATTTTGGTTATGGTTGTACAACTCTATAAATTTACTAAAAGTCCCTAAGTTAAACACTAAGATAGGCAACTTTTACAGCATATAAACTATACTTCCACATAACACTTTAAAAATTGTTACAAAGATTGTATGGCAACTCAAAGAAGTTGTGTGATATGTTAAGTAAAAGCAAAAAGTTAAGGCAAAAACAGCAAAACCCATAAGTATTTAAAATACAAAGTACATAAATAATTACAACCATGAATGAATCAGAATAAAAACAAGGGCTGGGTGCAGTGGCTCATGCCTGTAATCCCAGTACCTCGGGAGGCTGAGGTAGGAGGATCGCTTGAAGCCAGGAGTTCAAGACCAGCCTGGGCAACAAAGTGAGATCCAGTCTCTATAAAAAATTTTTTAAATTTAGGCAGGCACGGTGGTTCATACCTGTAATCCCAGCACTTTGGGAGGCTGAGGTGAGAGGGAGGATTGCTTGAGCCCTGGAGTTTGACTCTGCAGAGAGTCATGATCGAGCCACTGCACTGCATTCCGACCTGGGCAACAGCAAGACCTTGTCTCTTAAAAAAGAAAAAAAAAGAAGAGTGAAAATGAAAGAACTATGGAGCAATAAAATTTGTCATATCAGTAAAATGGAGTTTTTTTTTTTTTTTGGTCTTTTAACAAAATATTATTTAATCATTTTTATTATATTAAAAAAGACAAGCTAAAGCAGATTTTGTGTGTGTGTTCTGTCTTCTAGCTTGCAGGGAGTGGAGGAGGAGATAATAGTGCGTCCTTGTTTTTGAGTTCTTTTCTTCTACATTTCTAGAGAGCTTTACAGACATTAGCTCATTAATCCCCAACAATCCTTGAAGCAGGCAGAGAATAATATCAGCTCCCCACCTTGCTTATTCTGGTTCATTTAAAGGCATGTTTTTTTTTAAATTTATTATGAGGATATGAAGGAGTTATAATCATATTTTATGTATATACATTCTCATATATATATACGCACACCAAAAGAAGTGGATTACACTTTACCTCCTCTGAACTAGGTTATTTCTCCCCTACTCCTATTGTCTTCTTAGCCCTTCCGAACTAAAGCTGATGGGTCATGTTACCTTAGCCTCCAAACAACAGAAAAACACGAAGCTTGCTAAGTGCTTCTGTTGGGCTGAAATAGGAATTTCTCCTTTTATGGTATCCTTAAGTTATCCGGACAGTAGAAACGAATGTTTGGGCAGCAGCTTATCTAGCTGATTAATGGCATTTCACTCGGCATTGGTTAGGTTCTACTTTCTCTCCATCACAAACAGGTGAAGTCCCATGTTATGGAACCAATGATTTCTAAATAACAAATTCTGAAGAATGCCCTTGTCACACATGCATTCCACTTGTGCTGTCCGCTTGACTGCAATGCCCTGTCCTACCTTATCTGCCAAATGACCTTTCTTGATCTTTTTAGACTTAGCATCTTTTATAACCATTTACCTTTTTCTCCTTTACTTTGCTTTGAGTACTCCCCTCCCCCACATCGTACAGCATCTTCCCTTCTGTGCTCTCATGGTACAGATTTCTATTTCCATCCATATCACGCTGTGTTGTAAAGTACGTGGGTCTGTGTGCTTGTCTCCTCCTTATAGATGTGAGTTCACTGAAGAAGAGTTAGTGTCATAATCGTCTTTGAATCCCAGCACATCCTGTTGATGATGATGAATGTACAAGTTTGCTAGGGCTGCTGGAACAAACACAGACTGGGTGGCTTAAACAACAAATTTATTTTTTCACAGTTCTGGAGGCTAAAAGTTCAAGACCGGCACGTCGGCAGGACTGATTTTATTCTGAGGCCCCTCCCCTTTGCTTGTAGATGGTGGTCTTTCCCACGTGTTCTTCACATGATCTTCCATCTGTGTGCGTCTGTGTCCTCATCTCCTCTTCTTACGTGCACATTGGTCAGGTTGGATTAGGATCCACCCACTTAACTGCATTTCACCTCAATTACCTCTTTGAAGGCCCTACCTCCAAATCTCCAAATACAGGCACATTCTGAGGTAGTGAGGATGAGGACTTCCACATGTGGAAGTAATTTGGAGGGGAGGGGGCACAATTTGTCCCATCACAATGGTGATGAAGATGATGATAACAGCTACCATTTATTGAATGCTAGCTATATTCTGGGCATTTGACTTCCCACCTGCTATGTCTTTTAGTCTTCGATAACCCTACGGTTACAATCAATATTATTGTCATTTTTGGTTTATAGATAAAGGAGAAAACAAAAGGAAGGCTTACAGAGGTGAGGTCACTTATCTAAGGTCAAAGAGCTGATGTGTAGTGAAAATGGGATTCAATCCCAAGCTATTTTGCTTCCAGAGCTACACTCTAAATTACTCTACTACCTGGTACATAATAGGTACATAGAGCATGTTTGAAGAAAGAATGGCCAAGTAAATGAATGAAATAATAAATACCACAGCCATGTAACATTTAGATTCAGTTGCACCACAGACTGTTGCATAGTTCTGAAAACCTACAAAAGATATACATGTAAAAGTTTGATAAATGATTATCCTGAAATATAACTTTATTCTTGTCCTCTTTTTTTTTTTTTCCTTTTGGGATGGAGTCTCACTCTGTTACCCAGGCTGGAGTGCAGTGGTACAATCTCGGCTCACTGCAACCTCCACCTCCGGGGTTCAAGCGATTCTGCTGCCTCAGCCTCCTGAGTAGCTAGGATTATAGGTGCACGCCACCACCCTCGGCTGATTTTTTGTATTTTTAATAGAGACGGGGTTTCACCATGTTGGCCAGGCTGGTCTTGAACTCCTGACCTCAAGTGATTCACTCACCTTGGCTTCCCAAAGTGCTTGGATTACAGGGGTGAGCCACCATGCCTGGCCCTATTCTTGCCTTCTCATACAGGCAGATTAGAAGGGATCCTATCCCATTTAAAATTTAGTACTTTTTGTTTAAAAAAATAAATTGAGATTATACAATCAAAGAGCATTAAAGCTGGTAGAAGTTTCACAAATCATTTGTTTCAGACCAGGCACAGTGGTGCACACCTGTAGTCCCAGCTACTCGGGAGGCTGTAGGGGAAGGATCGCTTGAGCCCAGGAGTTCATGGGTATAGTGTGCTATGAGCACGCCTGTGAATAGCTGTTGCTCTCCAGCCTGGGCAACATAATGACACATCGTTTCTAAGAATTTTTTAAAAAGGTATAATAAATTAAAAATTTAAATAAATAAAGAATCATCTAGTTCAAACTCTTTGTTTTACAAATGAGGAAATAAAGGCACAGTGATAGTAGCTGGCTTGCCATTACCGTATTAGACTGGTGACACATTATTGACTATGCATTATTAGTCTCATTATTTACCATCACTGTGCTTCTAGGTGTGGAGTAATCAAATTAGGTTTTTCTTTTCCCCAGGATCATTCCAAAGTGGTTGGTGTGTTAGACAAATGAGGAGACAAGAGAAGGGGTTGAATCAGAGTCCTTCAAAGCAACCCACCAAATTCCATTTTCCTATTTGCCGTTTTTCCCACTGCAACTCACCCAAAGTAGAGAAAGAGGGATTTTTTTTCCATAAACTGGCTGAGAGGAGTAAGCAAAATTCTGCAAAATTCCCAGGAAGATTAAGTATGCCACGGGGTGGTGACAGGGACCTGACCTGTGTTCATAGCTCCACAGCTCTTGGCACCGTCTCCTGCTGGGATGCCGGGCCCTGCAAGCACAGTCTTGGAAAATCACAAATAAAGACAGAAAGAAATCGTTTAGCCCAACTTCCTCAGATGAGGAAATGAAGTTGTAGGAGGTAAAGTGACTTACTAAGGATCAATCAGCCAATTAGCAAGAATATTGGAAACAATGGGCCTCTTCCACAGATAAATTGGGCAGGTTTCGGAAAGTTTCACTCACACCCAGCAACCTCCACAGAGTCAGGCAGTGTTTTCCAAAACGTGTTCTGATACCACTAATGGTTACACAAGACCTCTTTAGTTCTTTTTAAAAAGCAAGAGAACATTTTTTTTCTTTTAATGATCATGTATTGGCCAGGTGTGGTGGCTCATGCCTTTAATCCCAGCACTTTAGGAGGCCGAGGCAGGAGGATTACTTGAGCCCAGGAGTTCAAGACAAGCCTGGGCAACATGGAGAGACCCTGTCTCTACAAAAAGTTAAAAAGTTAGCCAGGCGTGGTGGTGCATGCCTGTAGCTCCAGCTACTCAGGAGGCTAAGATGGGAGGATTGCTTGAGCCTGGGAGGCCAAGGTTGCAGTGAGCTGTGAGCATGCCACTGCACTCCTGCCTGTGACAAAGCAAAACCCCTGTCAAAAGAAAGAAAGAAAGAAAGAAAGAAAGAAAGAAAGAAAGAAAGAAAGAAAGAAAGAAAGAAAGAAAGAAAGAAAGAAAGAAAGAAAGAAAGAA
>NW_012102588.1:919393-926879 GCF_000951045.1 Mandrillus leucophaeus
GAAAGAAAGAAAGAAAGAAAGAAAGAAAGAAAGAAAGAAAGAAAGAAAGAAAGAAAGAAAGAAAGAAAGAAAGAAAGAAAAGAAAAGAAAGAGAGTGAAAGGGAAAGAAGGAAGGAAGGAAAGAAAGAAAGACAAAGAAAGAAAAAGAGAAAGAGAGAAAGGAAAAAGAAAGAAAGAAAAAAGAAAGGGAAGGAAGGTAGGAAAGAAGGAAGGCCAGCCAGGTGCGGTGGCTCATGCCTGTAATCCCAGCATTTTGGGAGGCTGAAGCAGGCAGATTGCTTGAGTCTAGGAATTTGAGACCAGCCTGGGAAACATGGCGAAACCTCATCTCTAATAGCTGGGTGTGGTAGCAAGCACCTGCAGTGCAGCTACTCGGGAGGCTAAGAGGCTAAGGTGGGAGGATTGCTTGAGCCTGGGAGATCAAGACTGCAGTGAGCTGAGATTGCACCACTGCATCCACCTGGGTGACAGACCCAGACCCAGTCTCAAAAAAAAAAAAAAAAAAAAAAGGAAAAAAAGGAAGAAATAGTTAATAACATATTTTATACAAAAATATTCTAGGTTAAAAAACAGTGAGTTGATTTTTAAAAATACGCTCAATAAATAATATTACAGACACAATGCTATGATCATATTGCAAAAATCATGAAGGGGTAGTATGCAAAATATTGAGGTGTGGGACACATTGAACAGGGATAATTCTCTCCTTTTTATAGATTCATGAATGGGTGCACAGAGAGGATATGGGAATTGCTCATGAAGAGGAAGAAAATATTTTTATATATAGTTCAGGGATTTGGCCTTACTCTGTAGCAACCCTATTCCACAAGCACTAGGCCTGCTTGCTGTTTGACAGGTCACGGAGTTTCGATGGCTTTAGGGTTGCCATCAAACAGAGCTTTCTCTTCCTTTCAAAAAATATTGTCAATATATTGTGAGAACAGCAGTTGTGTTAACGTTTTATTGATTTCTTACATGTTTGGTGCTGAAATGATCAATCAGAAAAAATCCCACTGCAAATGTTCTCATGGTAATCTGTCACTTATCAGATCCTGGTCTTTTTATTTTTTTATTTTTTTATTTTTTTGAGATAGAGTCTTGCTCTGTCGCCAGGCTGGAGTATAGTGGTGTAATCTCGGCTCACTGCAACCTCTGCCTCCCAAGTTCAAGCGATTCCCCTGCCCCAGCCTCCCAAGTAGCTGGGACTACAGGCACATACCACCGCAGCCTGGCTAATTTTTTTGTATTTTAGTAGAGATGGGGTTTCACCATGTTGGCCAGGATGGTCTTGATCTCCCGATCTCATGATCTGCCCACCTAAGCCTCCCAAAGTGCTTGTATTACAGGCGTGAGCCACCGTGCCCGGCCAGATCCTAGTCTTTTATCTGAAAATTGGCAGATTGGACAGCAACCAGTCTACACTTGTTCTCTATAGCTGCTGTTCTGACATGTTTACTGTGAACAACTACATTTTGTTTTTATAGGGTGAATAATATCCTGAAACGGCACCTTAGGCTTCTCATTGCCCAATTTAAGCCAGTCCAACATATCTTCAACCTTTAATTCCTTTCTTTATTTAAAAGGTCTTATTAAGTCCTCAAAATTCACAAAGTTGAGTCATGAATGAAAGTAAGGCTTTTCATGGAGTTTTTCTGTGGCTGTTTTTGTTGTTCACAGAGTTCTCACCTTAAAGATTTGTATCTGGAACATTTGTAATCAACTAGCAGAGGCTTAACTCCCCTTCAGAGGAGGATCAAGTGTTAATCTTCAGATTTCAAGTGTGTGGGTCCAAAACTCTGGGCCCGGAATCCTTAGTCCCGTTGCCAGAGGCCCACGGGTAATCCATGAAACCTCCCACTCCTATAGCATGTAGTAATGTTTTCTCTCAGACATTCTGTCAAAGGAGAATTCCAAAACAAGTTGGAAAGATGCAAGCCCAGCCCTGGGGCCAGAGCTCACAGCCATATGAGTGGAAAGCAAGACTACAGTGAATTACAGGCAATCTCTGGACTGGCTTTCAGATCTTCCCAGGGAACAGCATGTCCCAGGGTCCTTTTAAGGCGGTCTACCCTCTCTTGTGTTAAATGCAGTTAAGACATTTTCCTGGTCTTAGAAATGTATCCTCCTTCTTACCTCCTGAACCAGCTTTGGTCAGAGGCCATGAGACCATAGTAACAAAGAATTTACAAGTATTCAAACTGAATGCAGGCTGCAACTAGGGACCCACAGGTAAGTACAGCTCCAAGCTTGAGACAGATCTTGTGTGCCTGGTACATAGTGGGCACTCATCACAATTCCTGGTGTCTCATCCTCACCTAGCCCAGTGATCTCATTATGCCCTGGCTCTCCGTACTCTCTAGTTTCACACGAGACATTCTGGCTCCTAAGGTGGAAGTTGTAGTTTTTGTCTGGTTTCTGGTCCTGGCTGACTCTCCTCCTGCTCTGACCTGCAGCTCCCATCAGGCCTTTCTTCCTCCTCAGCTCTTTTGTTCAACTCCCTTCACTTCTACTGTCATCTTCTTCCCATCCCCATGGCCCAAAGTGCCCCTTTCACCTCTTCTTTAACTGGACACCGGGCTTTTCAGTTAAAACACTTCAGTGCTAGCTCAGGAATTCTACACAACACACTTGAAGACGCAGTTGCTTAAAGCTGACATTCCATGTTTACCACAGAAGGAAAACTTCCATATACTCGTAGGGGATCTCAGGGCAAGCCACTTCCTTTTTTTTTTTTTTTGAGACAGAGTCTCCCTCTGTCGCCCAGGCTGGAGTGCAGTGGCATGATCTCGGCTCACTGCAACCTCTGCCTCCCGGGTTCAAACGATTCCCCTGCCTCAGACTCCTGAGTAGCTAGGACTACAGGCACCTGCCATCACGCCCAGCTAATTTTTGTATTTTTAGTAGAGATGGGGTTTCACCATATTGGCCAGGCTGGTCTCAAACTCCTGACCTCAAATGATCTGCTCACCTTGGCCTCCCAAAGTGCTGGGATTAGAGGTGTGAGCCACTGCGCCTGGCCCAAGGCAAGTCATTTCCTAAAGAATTGGGGTTGGGGATATAGCCCTTGGAGAGTTTCTTTAAAAACTGTAAGAAAGCTGGGTGCGGTGGCTCACGCCTGTAATCCCAGCACTTTGGGAGGCTGAGGTGGGCGGATCACCTGAGGTCAGGGTTTCAAGACTAGACTGACCAACATGGAGAAACCCTGTCTTTACTAAAAATACAAAATTAGCCAGGTGTGGTGGCACATGCCTGTAATCCCAGCTACTAGGAGGCTGAGGCAGGAGAATCGCTTGAACCCGGGAGGCGGAGTTTGCAGTGAGCCGAGATTGCGCCATTGCACTCCAGTCTGGGCAACAAGAGCAAAACTGTGTCTCAAAAAAAGTACTGCAAGAAAATGGTGTGAAAATACATGTTTAATATATAAGAATGTATCTTGTACTGTTTTTGGTATCATCATTAAGAAGCAAGAAGCCTCTCAAGAGAGGCTTGTGTGTTTCCTGACCAGTTCCAAGCTTCTGCTAAGTAGGCAACAGATCAGGTGAACTCATCTCCCCAGCTTAGCTCACTGTCCCTGGTGAGGACACCTGGCAGAGTTAGCCCATCTGTAGGCCAGGGACCTGTGATGCAGTCTGGCTCAATGGCTAAGCCAGTCAAATCCTTCTCTCAGGGATTTAGCAAAGACACCTGGAGGGAAGTTAGTTCCAATGGCTGGAACTGGGAGATCACACAGATTTGGGTGCTGAACAGCCATTTTGGGCCATGTGTAGACAGATAACCAGAAATATTGAACTGGGAAGAAAGAGGATAAAAGAAGCGATATACAGAGAACTACTTTGCTGTAAGCAGAGGAGTTGGAAATGTGAAAGAGTGTAGCACGGAGCTGCCTTGATTCCTGCTTTTCCTGAGGCTGTGTTTCTTAGTTTTTCCAGGGCTCCCAGGCATACATGTCCTTTCAATAAACTTTATTCTTTCTGGAACAATTTGAGTGAGTCTGTGTTCCTGATTCAAGCTGCGGTAGATCCTCTGAGGAAGGTAGTCTTTATAGGCGCTAAGCAGGGTGCCCATCAGAGCTCCCTCCAAGGGCAGATTGATTAGTGATTCCTTCTCAGTATTGGCATGGACCTCAGCCCAGGGGATGCAGCCCTCTTACTAGATACATCTAATGTTTCATGGCCAGTCCCTGGATTCTGCTGTGGGAAGTTCCAACTTCGAGGGATAGGATCCACTACCGAGGTTGGTAAGGGGACTACTTAGGAAAGAATCAGCTCCAGCCATTTGTCTACCCTCAGGTTACTCCACGTAAAATAGGTCCTGGCAAAAGGAACCTTATTAGGCTGACTTGGGTCTCATGCTCAACTCCTGCGGAGAGATCGGATAGCATAACTTGATTGGTTTCCTCGGCAAGAAAGACTGCCCTCAATAGAAAACATGTAATTTCCCAAAAGGAAATCAAACTAATGCTTTCAGAATAAAGGGGAATGGACTCCAGCAAGTAAAACAACAAATGCTCACCACGGTGGTGGAACTGAGATTCAAACAGTCTTTCTACCACTTGCCAATCAGAGTAGCAACAAACGTGTCTTTATACAGAAACAAAATCCGTCTCCCTCCAACTTTGCCTTATTGGTCTGGTTTTCCAGCTCGGAGTCCCACAGCACCAGCCTATGCTTTCTGCCCTCTGTCCTTCGGTGACATGAAGGCAGTTAGCATACTCTCTCTCCTCGATCCCCCGCCCTGGTCTCAACTCCTAGCTTTAAACATTTCTGTTCCTTAAACTGTTCCTCATGGAATGTGGTTTGAGTTAGCTTCTCCACTCTGGTTGTTCTCTTAAAAACCAGCTTCAGATTTTTAATTTTCCCACTTCAAATGTGGTGACCAGAGGAACCGAGGGGTAACACTTCAGGTATGTTTTGTCCCAAGCAGAGCATCTCAGAATCTTAAAACCCTAAAGATTAAGCTGTCATTTGTTTCCACATCCTGCCTGACACCAGTGCGAGTGCTGATAGCTCTAGTTCTGTATCTTGGCATTGCCATTTGTTAGCTGTGTGACTCAGGTAAGTTACTTGACCTCTGCAAGTGGGTTTCTTTACCTGTTACCTGCAATCATAGTACATATTTATGATCACTGTGCTTATTAAATGAGACAATGCCATGCAGAGTGTTGGGCACAGTGTGTAGCTCACAGAAGGCCCTCAATATACTTTTTGTGTGTGTGTGTGATAGAGTTTCACTCTTGTCGCCCAGGCTGGAGTTCAATGGTGTGATCTCCACTCACTGCAACTTCCAGTTTCTGGGTTCAAGCGATTCTCTAGCCTCAGCCTCCCGAGTAGCTGGGATTACAGGTGCCCACCACCACACCTGCTTAATTTTTGTATTTTTAGTAGAGATGGGGTTTCACCATGTTGGTCAGGCTGCTGTCGATCTCCTGACCTCAAGTAATCCACCTGCCTCGGCCTCCCAAAGTGCTGGGATTACAGGTGTGAGCCAATGTGCCCAGGCTCAATATACTTGTTACTATTACCATTTATTGTTGTTCCTTTTTAAAATCCACCCCAAGTAAGTCGCTATCCAGCCTGTCCATAACCACTGAAAGATAATCAGCCAGAGGAGTCATGTCTGTCCTTTAGAGTTTGCACGAAGGCACACAAGGGATGGATTGGTCAAAGAACACAGCGTTTAGGGTTTATCTACACTATTAGAAGGAAATATTATG
The DNA here is from genome assembly GCF_000951045.1 of Mandrillus leucophaeus. Taxonomy (NCBI): domain Eukaryota; kingdom Metazoa; phylum Chordata; class Mammalia; order Primates; family Cercopithecidae; genus Mandrillus; species Mandrillus leucophaeus. The sequence goes on from NW_012102588.1 coordinate 925,107, forward strand.
AGGGAAATGACAGCAGGACTTCATGGGAAGATGTGGAATGCCACAGGGAAAGGAAAAGGCTTTGGGGTGCTTTCCTCTGGGAGGTAAAGTGCAAGCTAATTTTGCTTTGGTTTTTTTCGGGATTTGCAGGAAGTAGTCATTATGTCAGAATCCATGAAGATCGAGTTCTGATTATTAAGGGGTGAAAATCGCCAAGCAAATATTTGTCATTGATAAGATACTTCATAATCAGAGTAGCTTCTCACACCCATAGTAAGCTCTGCTTGCGGGACTTTCGAACGTGAATTCCCTGCTCCGACACTAATTAGACAAATAAAACAAAGCAGGCCTGGAGTCAATGTAACATATGCCCTAGAAAATGCCCATGGTCCTCTGCCTCACTACAACATTGCTACTGAAGGTGTCTCAGCATGGCAGCGGAGTGGCAGAGGTGAAAGTCATTGTCTCTGGAATGGTAATCAGTGAAATAAAAGACAAATACATGATTTAAAGTGTGTGAACCATTGAGATGTCATCAAGGTGATAGTTAAAAGAACAGATTTTGGAATCGAAGATAGTAATTAGACTTCATGAAGTCTAATCTGTTCATGAAGGACCAACTATACCTTGTCCATCATGGTATCGTGAACTGGCGTTGTGCCTGAGTCAGAGCAGGAGTTGAATAACTCTCATTGATGGAATGAACTGTCTACATTCAGATCCTAGCTGTGCCACTTATAACAGTATGACTGTAAGCAAGTCCTGGAACTTCTCTCTGCCTCAGTGTCCTGGTTTGTAAAATGGGATCATGAGAATACCAGCCTCAGAATTGTGAGATTCAAAAAGAAAATGCAGACAGTTAGCATAGCACGTAGTAAGAAGTATGTAACCTCAAGTTTTTCTTGTTCTGACTTTTCACTATTATTATTATTACTACTGATTTTTTTTTTTTTTAAGAGAGACAGGGTCTTGCTCTGCTGTCTGGGCCAGAGTGCAGCAGCGTACACACAGGTCACTGCAGCCTCAACCTCCTGGGCTCAAGCGATCCTCAGCCTCCCAAGTAGCTGAGACTACAAGTGCTTGCCACTGTGCCCAGCTCTATTATTACTGATTTTTAAATAAATTCTGGTAAGTAGTCTGTAAAATAATAACCCCCATATTACACAAATAAAGAGCTAAGTTGCCACAGCAACACCTGTTTTACCACTAGCAGTAATCAACAATGAGACTAAGTTTTTGCTTGCTAGTTTGCTTTTTGCCAGTCGAATTTTAAGACCCTCTTCTTCTTTGCTGTAATTAACTCTTTGGACGGGCGAGGTGCTTTCAGTGGAATCACCAGCTGTGAATTCTTCCTTGCCTCTCCCATCTCACTGCTGGGACTTCAGTGATGTGCACCCTGGATGGCATCTTAGGGCTTCAGAGCCTCGAGAGGACACAGAAGAACGGAAAGTACCTATCATTTGATTGGAGCTGACAATTTCTGCTATGAAAAGAAACACTGGGAAAGAAGAGGGGGTTTTATTTTTTAGAAAACTAACGTTGTAAATTAAAGAAGAAAAGATTAATTACTTGGAAATTTTCAGAGTTTTGAGAATGTTTTAGCAGTGTTTCCTATTACATTATAATCTTCAAGTCCAGTCTCCCTGAGTTTGACTTTTGTCTTCTCATCAACCATGAATATGATATAGGGTAATTCAGCTGATATTATCCAAAAGCCTTTTGAATTCAAAAGGAAGTCATGTTAACGGAGGTGGGTCTGTGTCTATGTGTGTGTATGTATGTGTATATATGTGT
>NW_012102588.1:927389-937620 GCF_000951045.1 Mandrillus leucophaeus
CTTCCTTCCTTCCTTCCTTCCTTCCTTCCTTCCTTCCTTTTTCTCTCTCTCTCTCTTTCTTTCTTTCTTTGACGGAGTCTCACTCTGTCGCCCAGGCTGGTGTGCAATGGTGTGATCTCTGCTCACTGCAACCTCTGCCTCCCAGGTTCAAACGATTCTCCTGCCTCAGCCTCCTGAGTAGTTGGGATTACAAGAGCATGCCACCACGCCCAGCTAATGTTTGTATTTTTAGTAGAGACAGGGTTTCACCACATTGGTCAGGCTGGTCTCAAACTCCTGACCTCATGATCCGCCTGCCTCAGCCTCCCAAAGTGGTGGGATTACAGGCGTGAGCCACCACGCCCGGCCAATAGTACTTTTAACTTTCAAAATGTACACATCATCTACAATTTATTGATATAAAAAACAACAACAACAATATTTTGCCTTTTTCGGTGTCTTCTACGGCAACGCTGAGAGAAATAGCCAATATTTCTGGACAATCTCAAGCAAGGTATCACCCTTCAAGAAGCCTGTCTTTGGCTCTCAACAATATTATGGCCTCTTTAAAAAGGAAAAGAAAAAAAAAAAGTCCGAGGAGGAGAGGGATGACTTTTCAGTTCTATTATCTTTGGCATTTTGTACCAGTCTGGGGTTTCTCAAGTCTTGAGACAAAAAGCACGCATTCATTTTAGACATGAAAAAAGAAGTTCTGAATGCCTTTGCAGTTTCTTCCTTGAGCTGTCTTCAGGGAACTATTTATTTTGCTTCTTTACCTTGCAAATAGCTAACGGCTTCCAGCCAGGGCTCAACCCAACCCTTTTGTGCCCTGAAATCATCGGTGAGTCTTTAAAAGAAAACCGATTCTTTGGAATGCTGTGCGTGCACATGCCTGTCGGACCCAGCAGGCCCCACCTGTGGAACAGGTAAACCAGATCCTCCTGCCGGCCTCTGCAGCCACATTCCAGCCAGGCAAGCTCTTACTCTCTAATTGTTACCTGTCAAACAGGTCACCCAGGCACTTGGGTCTGGTCCAAACATGCGCATGTTCCCACGAAACCCTAAACCTGCAAACCTTTGACCTTTCCATAGTTCCGAGTTCCCTTGATTATTTTAGCCAGGGCTGATTTAAATCAGAAAGATGACTTTTTAACAGCTTCTTTTTCCTCCCTCACCCTGGATGGTAAGGCTGATTGTGCGCCGTGTGGGGTTTCTGGACTAGCACACTGTGGCAATTCAGGATGGCATGAAGGCAGAGGTTAGGGGAGCGAGGGCCCCTAAAATGAAATCCACTCACGGAAGCCGTGAGCTGTCCACCCTGATCGCACGGAGAACAAATCCCCTAGGGTGGACAGAAACAGAAGTGACTCACAGCGAAAACTCTCTTCCTCCCCTTTCTGGCGCTGGGCTGGGCATAGGAGACTGCTGTGAGCTCAGTACAAAACTTGCTATAGGTAAGCCTGTGGGCAAGTCACCTGGGCTGTCTGGGACTTGGTTTCCCCTTTCGAGGAGGGAGAAGGAGGGGGGTCCCCTGTGTAAAGGCTTCTCCCAGCACCAGTTCAATGTTCTTTTCTCCTATTCATGCCACCCAAAGTAGGGGATCATGTCCCAGAAATGCTTGTACCTTTCACCAGTGTTATCGGGGTCCTTTGCCAGTGGACCTTCAATCAGCTGAGGGCATGTGTCTAGGGACCGCCCTCAAGTGTGGAAAATCCCTGGGCTTCCTTCCCCTTCCTAGGGACATGTTAGTAGAATATAGGCCCTCATAACCACAGCTTCCCTTCTGGATTTCACCTCATGAGTTCATACTTTTTAATTGAGAGGCCATTTTTCCACTGTTCTAGCCATGCTGTCTACCACGTTTATTCTACCCATAACAAATTCGGAATCAAAGCTACAGGCTCACTGAATCGAAACACTTCATTTTACAAGCACAAAAACTGAGGCCTAGAGAGGAGGTGTGACTGGCCAGATGGCTCTCGGCTGGCCAGGCTCCTCGCGTAGCAGAACGTGGGAGTTGGTGAAAATTGCAGGCTAGCAAAATCATTGTCAGAGAAGCGCCATTGGAAGGTGCTTCCACGACTGCTCCGTTTAGGGAATTTCAAAAATCCAGGCAAAGAACCCAAGCCTCTCAAGCAAGTTTCTGACAGTGTGGGGCTGTCAGGCCAGTTTGTTGGGGATTTTTCTTCTCTTGGGCCGGACAGGTTATTCTACCAAGAGTTCAGGATCGCTCCGTGCAGAGCAGGAACTGGCACTTCCTACGCTGTTTGTCCAGCTCAGACTTGTCCGCCAGAGCCAAACTGGCCGGCTGGGCTGGCTCCTGGGAGCGAAACTTCCTCGGGGCGCTAGGGTGGGGAGGTTGTAGGCTGCAGGCCTGCTTAGCGCCCTTCTCAACAACGGCTCTCAGGGAGAGCAAGCAGAGTGCGTGCGCTCCGGGCGGCGAAGCTCCAGCAGAGGCCTGCCTGGCTGTGCTCCGGGCGCCGCTTATTCATGAGGGCTGCGCGGCGCTGCGGGCACCACGATTCCCACCGAGGTGCTGTAGGTACTTAAGCGGCCCTCAGACGTCAAACCGGACAAACGAACACTTCTCCTTGTGAAGACGTCCAAGCACAAGAGGCCGCAATGTGGTTACTACTTTTTTTTTTTTTTTGAGATGAAGTCTCGCTCTGTCGCCCAGGCTGGAGTGTAGTGGTGCAATCTCGGCTCACGGCAAGCTCCACCTCCCTGGTTCGAGCGATTCTCCTGCTTCAGCCTCCTGAGTATCTGGGATTATAGGCGCCTGCCACCACGGTGGTTACTACTATTTATACAACATAACTAATTAGCATGATTTTCCTATTACTGAACACAAAATTTTCCACAAATACTAAACTGTTTTGCTGTCAACTTTGATTCAATCCCAAAGGTCCTGATTTTAATGCTTTTTTGCTGGCTTACTCCACCATGGACTAGCTATGAAACACTGAGCAAGTTACATCAACTCTCTGAGTCCAAGCTTCCTTATCTGCAAAAGGGGAACAATTGTCCTATTTCCTAATAGCATCATTGTATAGAACAAATGAGATGAAGTTCCCTGCCTGGTACGGGGCCTCGCACATAAAAAGTCTTTAATAAATGTCAGCTATTTTTGCTCTTGCTGATATAAAACTTATTAAAACATTGACCCACCTGTCCCAGTTTCAGAATGTATGTTTGACAATCAAAAAGTAACTTCAAAATAACTCAAAGTTGGCTGGGCATGGCGGCTCATGCCTGTAGTCCCAGCTACTTGGGAGGCTGAGGTGGGAGGATCCCTTTAGGCCAGGAATTCGAGACCAGCCTGGGTAGCATAGTGAGGACTCTGTCTCAAAAAATAAAAGTAAAATAAATAAATCAAAGTTAAATAAATCAAAGTTCTTTGCTTGTCCTTCTCCAACACTGTGAAGGGGAAGTTCTGATTTCTTCAGAGGCCATAGCAGTTTCCTGTCCATGCAACACCTTCAATTCTAGGCTGTTTTCCCCACCATTCCTCACGGTACTTACTGCCTCTCCTTGCCATTTGTTGGCATGGAATCAGGGATTTTAAAGAGACTTTAGCATAAAAGAATACAAAGCATGATTTAAAAAGGCTCTCTGAGGCTTTGGGCGTGGTGGCTCATGCCTGTAATCCCAGCACTTTGGGAGGCTGAAGTGGGCAGATCACCTGAGGTCAGGAGCTCAAAACCATCCTGGCCAACATGGTGAAATCCCGTCTCTACTAAAAATACAAAAATTAGCTGGACGTGGTGGCATGCACCTGTAATCCTAGCTACTCGGAAGACTGAGACAGGAGAATCGCTTGAACCCAGAAGGTGGATGTTGTGGTGAGCTGAGATCACGCCACTGCACTCCAGCCTTGGGCAACAGAGACAGACTCCTCCATTTCAAAAAAACAAAAACAAAACAAAAAACGAAAATGCTCTCCGAAGGAGAAAATACTTTTGGATTACAGTTTGAAGTCTTTTCTACCATTGGCTCAGTGAATTCAGCTGCAGTGGCTGTGTCAGTAACTGCTCCTCTCTGACCTTTTCTTTAGGGCACCATGCTGATGACAAAGCAGGCTTTCACAGACAGAGAAAGAATCCAAAGATGGACAGAATCCACTAACTGAGTGACCAACTCCCAAATCCTCAAATGGTGACCGTTCTTTTCAATGTCATGGCTTTTCTAGAACAGGAATGGCCCAAGGCCACCCCCAGCCTACATCCTGGCCACTAGGGATGGGTGGGGATGGACTGGTCAAGTGAGAAATCCTTGACCCAGGGGTTAGTAAGGAAGTAAGTCAGTTAAGGTACTGGAATGCACAATGATATTAGGTTGATGCAAAAGTAATTGTGGTTTTGCCATTAAATGTAATGGCAAAAACTGCAAATTTTGCATCAACCTAATATAACCAATAAATATTTGCTAAATCCATGCTGACTGAACTCACCACACCTAATAAATGACAACTCCCATCATCTCTACCTCCCAACTCCCTCTCAAATCCACTGACTGCTCTACATCCTCATTGCTTTGATCCCCATATACAGCAGCAATATATTGCGTTTGAATTAAGACAACAGCCTCCTACCTGGTCTTCTAGCAGTGGTTTACGTGGTCTTTGGTGGTCTCTGCTGAGGTTTATGTTGCCAGTCTCCCCTCTAGATTCTCCCCATCCCTGATCTAGGAACGCTGTAAATGCTCTTCACCCTGCTTGGATGACTTTCCTCACCTAACCCCTACTCATCCTTCAGGTCTCTCCTTAGCTCGCTCGCCTGCCTTCCTTCCTTCCTTCCTTCCTTCCTTCCTTCTTTCTCTTTCTTTCTTTCTTTGCTTTCTCTTTCCTTCTCTCTGTTTCTTTCTTTTTCTTTCTCTTTCCTTCCCTTTCTTTTTGTTTCTTTCTTTCTTTCTTTCTCTTTCCTTCTCTCTCTCTTTCTCTCCCTTTCTTACTTTCTTTCCTTCCTTCCTTCCTTCCTTCTTTCTTTCTTTCTTTCTCCTTTTCCTTTTCTTTCAAGACAAGGTCTTGCTCTGTAGGCTAGGCTGGAGTACAGAGTACAGTGACATGATCTTGGCTCACTGCAACATCCACCTGCTGCACTGAAGCAATCTTTTCATCTCAGCCTCCCAAGTAGCTAGGACTACAGGCCCTCACCAACACACCTGGCTAATTTTTTTTTTAGTAGAGAAGAGGTTTCACCATGTTGCCCAGGCTGGTCCCGAACTCCTGGACTCAAGCAATCTGCCCACCTTGGCCTTCTAAAGTGTTGGGGTTACAGGTGTGAGCCACCACACCTGGCTGACATCACTTTCTACAGAATGTCTACACTGTACCAAAACTGGGATGTGACCTGGTTCCCTCCAACCCGGTGTCTAAGCAGCAGGGTGCCAGGCATGGCTTCCACCTGGTCACTGTGGCATACCATGCCTAGCATAGTGCCTGATCCATCATAGCTGTTCAACATGTGTTTTCTCATTTAATCTGTATAACCATCCCAGGATATCAGCATGGCCATGCCCACTTGACAAATGAAGAAACAAGTTTGGAGATATGAAGTAACTCCCCCAAGGTCATCCAGCTAGTATAGGACAGAGCCCACATTTTAATCCAGGTCTCTGGGCTGCTGAAGCCTGTGCTTTTAACTTCTACAAGATGCTGCCCCAAGAATACTCAATTCACTTCATAATTAAATGGAGGCCAGACAGTTAGTTAATGAGGGCCTGAGTCACTAATGAAAGAGATCAAAAGGTCTGGCTCCCCTAAAATTCAGATTCAAGCAACTGTATGACTACCCTGTGAGTATTTTTGCTTTTAGTTTTGATGCCAGCAGTTAGAAAATTTCATGAGAGAATAGGGTCTAGGGGACACAGTCCTTCAGATGCAGGAATGCAGGGAGTAGCTTTCAGAGAATGCCATCCGGAGACAAGGAGGTAGAGCTCAGGGGAGGCAACCAAGAGAAGCCCCCCAGGTGGTGTGTAAAGGAACAAGAGAATGCGATACCCCACCTTCCCCGGGACCCGAGACCTTGGAGCCAGAGGAGAGAAACTAAGCTTGATGCCAAACAAGGACATGGAATGAGTACAAACCAAATACTGTCCGGTGTCTCACTCACGTGTTCCTGAGAGGACTTCAGATTAAATGTTTGAGTTAGAGCAGAGAAGGACGTAACACATCAGATGATCCTGTCCTGCCCCAGAAGAGAACGAGAGTCCACCTCATTTGGCCAAGGCCTTCGGTGGGGAGTGAGCATGAAGAGGTCTTCCAACCTCCCCGTTTCTCAAACTCGCCGTGCCCATCCGCACCCCCATCCTGCGCGCCTCTCGCCTTACCTCAAAAAATTGAGGAAATTAAAAACTTTCTGCTCACGGCTGGGCAAAAGGACACCAAATCTGTCAAAATCAAGGGAAAGAAGAATAATGTGAAATGTAAAGTTTAATGCAGCAGGTACCTTGCTTATCACAAAGACAAGGCAGAGAAAATGAAGGCGTCTCTGCCTCTGGGGGTTTGGCAGTAAGGTGCTGAAATGAACCAGACACATTGATATGAACGGTACTAACATTTTTTAAATCAAAAAGAAAAAAGAATGAATAGAAACAGACAATTAACACTAATCATGACCGGGCGCAGTGGCTCACGCCTGTAATTCCAGCACTCTGTGAGGCCGAGGTGGGCAGATCACTTGAGATCAGGAGTTTGAGACCAGCCTGACCAGCACGGTAAAACCCTGTCTCTATTAAAAATACAAAAATTAGCTCGGTGTGGTGGTGCACACCTATAATCCCAGCTACTTGGGAGGCTGAAGCACGAGAATCGCTTGAACCCAGGAGGTGGAGGTTGCAGTGAGCCAAGATTGCGCCACTGCACTCCAGTCTGGGTGACAGAACAAGACTGTTTCAAAAGGAAAAAAAAGACTCTAAGCGTAACACTAATCACATGTGTTGTTTTGGGTCCTTCCTATCCTGCCTTCTCTTTGCCCCACAACCATTGCCTCCTGGATCTTTGGTTTCTGCTAAAGATGAGATTCAAGGCCCTGGGCAAATAAATGAGATTAGAAACTTACAGAAGGTAGCAGGCTTTATTGAACAAATGATATGAAAAAGGAACATCTTCCGTACACTAGCCATCATAAGTCCTTTCTAGACAAAGCAAGGTAGGTAGAAAATAACTAAATAAAATAAAAATTAGTATTGAAATTTAAAAGGGAAGGGTGATGATGCTGGTTATAAAAAAATCTTTGACTATAGAAATATAGAACTTAAACCTACTGAGTCGTCAGTAGCACCCACCGGGTCAGCTAAAGAAAAAAGCATGTAAGAAGGGGAAACATTCATTACAGAAAGAACAAATGATGATCTTTAGAAATCAGTTTGGCCTTTAAGAGTGAGCATTATATAAGAATACAAAGGCCATATCCCACGTGGAAATCATCGCTCCTGTTTATGGAAGCAATGTGTTTAAACTTGAATGTCAGAAAACTACATGAATCAACAGCGGCTGGGTGAAGCTATTGAAATGCATCCAACTTCCTACCTGTAAAAGGTAATAATGTTTCACAATTATGTATGATAATAACATTTGATGGCATGAGAACACAGCAAGGCTGAAAAAATCGTGTAAAATGGAAGTGACTTTTTGAAACTGGGTCTCCTGAAATTCAAATTCAAGCAAACGTCTCAGGAGGTGGGGGCTCCTTGAGCGATTGCTGTTTGGACCACACTAGATTAGCCTTTTTTACTTTTATACTTCCTGTAAGTACTCAAAAGACATTTTTAACGCTGTGTTCCGAAAAATAGTTTTATAATGATTAAAAAAGAAGTTCAGATGCAGATGCACATTTTTTATTTTAGTTTAGGTGCTAGCCATTAGAAAGTCTTATGAGAGAATGGACACACATTCGTATACACGCACACATACACACAACACAACACAGAGGCTTTGTGCTGCTCAATTACTTCAACTGAAAGTCCTTCCATGGAAAAAGTGATTGAAGATCCACCTGTGTCCAAAGCACATCTCCACTGATGCTGGTGGGAGCTTTGGAGAGAAAGAAACTACAGGTAAACTGGCTAAAACTGGCCAAGAAAAAAACAATGGCTCAACTTCTCTTTAAAAGAAGGAATGAAAAGTTATGCTGTTCAGATTCCATTAATATATGTAAATATACAGAATAAATTCAGAGAGTACAATTCCTATGCTAGCAAAATTTCAAAGAAACTTTGTAATTTAATACCAAAGGAACATTTTTTACCAGTCTATTGCGTGTTTTAGAACTTGCCAATGGCTTTGTGAAATACAAAGGAAATAAGACATCTTCAAGCCCCTCCAATTTAAATCTAGTTGGGGCCGGGCACGGTGGCTCATACCTGTAATCCCAGCACTTTGGGAGGCCAAGTCGGGTGGATCACCTGAGATTGGGAGTTCGAGATCATCCTGGCCAATATGGTGAAATCCCATCTCTATTAAAAATACAAAAATTAGCCAGGTGTGGTGGCGGGCACCTGTAATCCCAGCTACTTGGGAGGCTGAGGCAGTAGAATCGCTTGAACCCAGGAGGCAGAGGTTGCAGTGAGCTGAGACGGTGCCACTGCACTCCAGCCTAGGTAATGAGAACAAACTCCATTTCAAAAAAAAAAAAAAAAATCTAGCTGACAAAACAAATGCACATTAAAAGATGAACAGTCCAAAGCAATGGGTGAGGGAAGGAGGGTTATGTGGCTCAGATGCCTGGGGACAGCATGTGCTATGGGACTAGACAGAGAAGGATCCACAAACTAAGTGAATCTAAAGAAATTACCTGGAGTTGTAATGTCCAGTTCTGGCCAGGATGTCCAAATAAATAATCATCACAAGGATACTTGATGAATATCTCCAGAGCTTGTTACACTTTAGGGCTTACCATCTGCAAAGTGCCTTAGGTGTGTTATTCCATCTAACTCTTACACCACCACCAAAAGGGGTCCCTACTACCATCCCTGTTTTTCAGATGAAGAAGTGAGGCACAGAGAAGGTATTCATCTTTCCTTAAGTGACAATATCACAAGCAGCCTGCAATATTCACTGCTATACTAGCCAGAGAGTAAATGTTCAATAACTGCAGAGGCTTCTGGTCAAATGGAAAAAACTATCACAAGTCTCAGTGTTAACCTGCATATATCTGCTAAAGTAACAACTACTTTAAAACACAGAAATCTGGTTTGAAAATCTCATAGATATCAGTGCATTATATAACGTAGCTATTGTACAAAGGATTTTCAATGAATTACTACCACTCAGGATGTTTGCCAATGAAATGTTGAGGTCTTCTCAGCATTCCATTCAGCTTATGATGCTGATTGTAACAAGCAGAGTTTTGGCAAAATGTCATTCTCTCCTAAATTGGAATGTCTGATGCTGCCTAGCTTTGTTAGTAGAGGTTAGGTTTAACGCATACAACCGGATTTCATCTTTGGCCGTATTTAGCCTGGAAGACGATCTGTTAACAGCCACCGGAGTTAGTAGTCTTTTACCTAGTAGCATTTAAAACAAGCCAAGACATGGCTACATTTCACAGAGATTTTGCTTGAGGTGACCCAGTGGTCCCTGCTAGTGATTACCCTTCTGTTAAAATTCAGCCTGAAGGAGTATCAGGATTAAATGAAACTAAGATCCCAAGATTCCCAGCTTCTTTTGTAGCATTAGGAGTCTGATTGTTTTCTTACTGCCATTCACACATACTGCTTGGGCCCATTATTGTAGTCCAACATATACAAAACACTTGGACCTTTTTTGCATATATTGGAGAAAGTGTATCTATTATACAGAAACACATAAATAATGAGACCTGAAATATATATCTTATAGGGTAGAGAGACGATTTTTATCACAGATAAATTCTCACTCCGGTCCATACGGAGACATAAGCAAGGATGATTACTGCAGAGCTGTAGCGTTGGGGAGCTGGAAGCAATGTGAGTGGATATCACTGGGGGCATGCATGGAAAATGTGGGAGAGCACAGACTGGAATACTTTGCAGCAGTTAGGGGCAACTGACTGGATGTACTCATAGCAACATGGATGGAATAAAAAATTAACAATCAGAATGAGTCTTGAAGACAATATATCTACATAAAGTAAAACTGCAGGCATAAAAAGTGGCAAAACAGGCCGGGCATGGTGGCTCATGCCTGTAATCCCAGCACTTTGGGTGGCTGAGGTGGACAGATCTCTTGAGGTCAGGAGTTCGAGACCAGCCTGGCCAAAAAGGAGAAACCCCC
>NW_012102588.1:938080-981944 GCF_000951045.1 Mandrillus leucophaeus
AAATGTTTGAGAGGGCAGTTAATGGTTACCAGGTGGGTTTCTTAAGCACTCTGGATGTGCTTGGATGCTCTTAAGGCCAGAGGTTCCCAGTCATGGCAGCACATTAGAGACATGTGGGGACATATTTAAAAATGCCACTGCTGGGCCCCACCCTCAGAGATTCTATTGTGCCCAGGCATCAGCATGTTTCAGAGCCTCCAGGTGATTCTAACAGGCACCCAGGACTGAGAACCATTGATTAGATTTCTGTATTTTTGTTGCCTAGTTGCAAATGTTTCATTCTTTGGCATTTGAAAAGAGACTACTGAAATCAGATTATTTTCCTTTAGCCAAACATTAATTTCATTATTAACAGAGAGCACCGAAAATAGCAAAATTTATTTATTCATTTGATCATACATCCAAAACGTTTTGCTGGGCCACTGTGTGTTTAGGCCGGACCCTGCATAATTCTATGGGGTGTGTCCACAGTGTAGTTTATGCAAATGGAGCCCCCGGAGTTACTCAGTGTGCAACCTGCCCCACTGTATATAGCAGCCAGTTTGAGGGTCCACTGTGTGTCATGCATTGAACTAAGTGTCTTGACTATACTGGTGAACAAGATGATACAGTCCCTGCCTGATGGAACTTCCAGCTTCTAGGGTCTAGGGAAGGCAGTCACACATGTGACTCTTGGGAAGTGTGAGTGTGCTGGAGCAGGAACTCGTGTTAGGGCCCCTCACACAGTCTGTGGGCAGCAGGAAGGGATTGCTGGAGCAATTGAAATTTGAACCAAAACCTGACGAATGAGTACTGGAGCTGGGGAAGAAGAACAGTGTTATACACCCAGAGGAAGCATCCCTGACAAGACAGGGAGAGGTTACCGTGCTCCTAACATAGCAAAACAGTTGCATGCAAAATGGGACTTCAAAGGAAGACAGGGCCTGCTAACACAGGGTCTAGTGGGCCAAGTTAAGAAGTGTGGACTTTATCTCATGGGCGATAAGAAATGAAATAATCATAGATGAGGCTTGAAAGATCATTCTGGAAACAAATAGTTGGGCTGCAAGACGCCGAGAATGGATGCAGGGGCCAGTTATGGGACTATTGTGCAGATCTGGGTGGGAGCAGGTGGTGGCTATTTTCTTAACACCATTATATACTTGCAGAAGGAAGTGAGCATAAAGGTGCTTTTCTCGTGAGGGTAATCGGTAGAGCATATTGGTGCCTCTTCTAAAAAAACATATTTTGGAGCAAGATTGACACAAAACTGACTCATCTGGCAGGAAAGTTTGCCAATATGAGTTGAGAATGAGTCAGAGAGACATTTTACAACTTATCAGCCAGAAGAACCACTGATAACGACCCTCGTTGCCATAGCAAGTTCCTGTCAGCTGTGGGATTTGATACTCTCTGCAATTCCATAGCATATTAGCTCCATTCTACAGCTGAGGAAATCAAGATTCAGAAGTTTCAGCAGCTTACCCAAGGTCCCAGAACCGTGGCTTGCCCCAGGTCTTATTTTTCCCAAAGCCCTGTCCACCTCATCAAGCTGTCTCCGGAAGAGCAAGGAGCCAGAGGGGTGCAAGATGCCAGTAGCCCCTGTGAGAGGCCAGCTATGGGTCCTGCCTTTTACCCCAGGGACCATGTAGTCAGAACAGTCACACTTACTTGCAGTGGCTTCGGGTCTCTCACACAGTTATCATTTGAAGTGCAGGACAGTGTGACAGGCTCTGAGGGAAAGGTGAAGACAGCATGGCAGCCCAATGAGACAGGCCTGAGGATGCACGGGCTGGGGCTGGGCCCAGAAAGAGACCTGGGCAGGTATGATGGTCACAGGCTTGCCAGGAGCATGCGTGTATAGGCAAGAGAGAGTAGGAGTGTGTGTATGTGTGTGAGAGAGAATGTGTGCATGTGAATGTGTAAATGTGAGAGTGTCATGTGAGCTGGTGTTTTTGCACATGGCTATGTCTGGGTGTGAGTGTGTAAGACAGCATGCATATATATGTGTGGGAACATGTCTGAGAGCGCCTACACGTGTGCATGTGAAGAGTCCACCTGAGGGGGTTCAGAGTTAAGGCATTTTTGCTGCCCTGGGTCACTCTGATGTATGTCTGTTCCCAGTTGAGTAGGACCCTACAACCACTTATAATGTTTTTCAGGGGGAGCCTGAAGGAACACAGTCCCAGAGTTACCCCGAGTCACTAATCCCCCAGGAATGAAATCCCTGCACCCCAGCAGCTATCATTTAGAGCCTTTCTCAATTAGCAATCATAACGCCTAAAGCTTTGAACAGTTATTGCATGTTTATCTTTCTCTTCAAATTCACTCTGTTGGCTCTCATAACCAGCCAAGTTCAAACAACCTTCTGTCTGGCAGCCACAAAGACAGCTCCCCCAGCCCCCACTCCAAAGCAGTTATAACCAGACGGAGGTTGGAGCCGATTTCCATGATCTCTGTGTGTGTTCTGTTGCTTTTTTAAAAAACTGAGCTATGTGATGTGCCTATTTTCATCAAGGATTTGCAGTGGCTTACAATATTAAAAATACACATCCAGCAGAAATGCTTCAAAAACTCAGATCAAAACTGAATTCTAAAGCAGAAAAAGAGGTTTCATTGTGTGTGTTCTGTTGCTTAATTTTCATTTATGGTAAAATAAAGCCATGAGAGGTGCCACATGGGGTAATGGTTAAGAATATGCCTTGTCTGAGCAAGGTAGCTCATGCCTGTAATCCCAGCACTTTGGGAGGCCAAGGTGGGTGGATCACTGAGGTCAGGAGTTCGAGACCAGCCTGGCCAACGTGGCGAAACCCTATCCCTCCGGGAAAAAAAAAAAAAGAAAAAAAAAAGAGACAGAGAAAGAGAAAGAGAATATGCCTTTAGGAGTTACTCACTCTGGCTTTTAGTTATTGTACTGTTTGTTTTCTCCAATCCTAAGTTTACTCACCAATAAAAACAAGGACAATGATAGCCCTACCCTGTATGATTGAAGAATGGAATAAGATAATGTATATAAAGTGCTTAACACGGTGCCCGGAATACAGTGAGCAGTCAGTTTAGCTAGGTCGTTGTTATTTTCTCTGCCATGTTAGGATTTGAATGGTATCCACGTTGCGTCTCTTTTTGGTGGTATGCCCAGATCCAGGTGGAATTTCCCCCCTCTTCTGGTCCATTGGGAAGAGAGGTGAAAAGAATACAGTACTAGAGCTCCATCATCCAGTAGCCAAGAGCAGATGTGTGGCCTGATCTTGTGTATGGCAGCAGGGTTATTTGGGCTGCATGAGAGAGTGCATGATGGGATTTCGTTTAATTTTCTGTTTTTTAGTTTTGGTTTTGTTTACAAGCTCTGCTGGGCATTTGCATGGGCTGGATTGGCTTGAGGGCTCTGTGATTACTAAGAATGGGGCTGAGCTGAGCCAAGGTGATGGCTTGTGCTCAACTGTAGGTCAGGCTGTGGCTACCTGGGGCATAGTCCTGGAAGACGTGTGGGCCTCCTTCTAAGGCCTCCTTGAGTTCTGTTGATCTTTGAGGAACAACAGATCTTAAGGGCAACCAATCTCAGAGAACACTGGTAGCCTATTTGACAGCCCCAGCCTATGGCATAAACACCTCCATGTGGGTTTTTTCACTCAACTCAAAATATCTAGACACACAGTCATCATGTGCATACATTCCTGATGTCTCCATCGGGTGGGTGAGAGGTAATCCGTGATCTCTTTAAATGTAGTGAAGTGCTCAGGAGAGTCCCACTGAACCTTCCTACCCACTCAAGAACACTGCTACCTTCTAGCTTCCCCTTGGCATTACCTCAGTTTCCCAGATTTCTGAGGCAAGCACCCTCAGTACAGGACTGTGTGGGGAGTTACCCCAGGAGCTATCGATCTGATCCCGCCCAGTAGTATTATCCACGTAGATGTCTGTCTCACATTCTGGCCCTCCACCCAGCAAATTGGATTCAAGGGTTGGAGCTGCCCATTGTTTTTCTATGCATCCCCATCCCTACCTGCCACTCCAGGTCTCCTTTGTGCCTGGCACTGAGTAGGCGCTGTATCAATATTTGTTGAATCAGGGCATGAGTATGAAAGCAAGTGAGCAAAGGAAGGGCGCATTTCATTTCACGGAATGAGAAAATATTAAGGCAGAAGTCAACCCTGCCAGTCTTTAGATTAAGCACCCATATAGTACAGTCATGGACACAGAGGCCAGGACTCCCCTAAGAGGTGGAGCATCTCAGTGGCAGGACCAGAGTCCAGGCGTCCCACTCTTGCTGTGACCCTGGGCTGCTGCTTGTTCCCTCTCTTGGTCTTCATCTGTCATTCTTAGAGAGAGACTCCAGAAAATGCCTGAGAAACAGAGCCCCACCTCTCATTGAAGTCAGTAGTTCATTAACCAGGATATAACTTGGCCTGGCCTCATTACAAAACCAAATCAATAAATATTGATTGAGTGCCTACTGTGTGGACAACCAGGTGAGAATGAGGAAAGACAGGAAACAAGAGTAGAGAGAAGCCTTGTGCATATCTGCCTTATGAATGGTTGGTCTGACACTGCAAGTCATGTCCCTAACACAGTCCAGAGGACGCAGCAGGCAGCAGGCATGCCTGTGGGCTCTCAGCACTAAAGATAAGGGGAAGTGGTGTCTCTCCTGGCTCCAGAGAAAGCCCCTTTCCCCCTCAGGTGAGAGGGAGAGGAAAGAAAAATGTTATGTAAATAATGAGTCCACAACAACACCCTGTTCATGCATGAAAATTCCAGGAATGATTAAACCTGACTGGCTCCAGGATAAACAGAAAGTTAGCGTCGCAATTGCCCCGTGCACTTCACACACACTTTCTCTTTCTCTCCCTGTGTCACACTGACACACACACAGCATGTTGGCACGCATCTATCAGCTTGTAACCAGCCCACAAGGAAGGCAGTTCTTCTGATGAGAAGGTGATCCTGGGAGCCCTCAAAGACGCCCACTGTCCCTGCTCAGCCATTCTCTTTCACTGTGTCCTGGGCACATCGGTTAGCTCCTCCAGGCTTCTACTTTCCATTTTAAAAAAGGGAATGCTACCAGCTGGGCGCGGTGGCTCACACCTGTAATCCCAGCACTTTGAGAGGCCAAGGCAGGAGGATCACTGGATCACTTGAGGTCAGGAGTTTGAGACCAGCCTGACCAACATGGTGAAACTCTGTCTCTGCTAAAAAAAAAATACACACACACAAGTAGCCAAGCATGGTGGTGTGCACCTCTGTAATCATAGCTACTCGGGAGCCTGAGGTGGGAGAATCGCTTGAACCAGGTAGGTGGAGGTTGCAGTGAGCTGAGCTGGAGTGCAGAGTGCATGTCACTGCACTCCAGCCTGGGTGAGACAGTGAGACTCCGTCTCAAAAAATAAACAATGAAATAAATAAAATAAAGAGAATACTCCTGAGACACATTCCTCTTGAGGAAAAAAGAAAAGAACTCTAAATATCATGATTTATCTGCTTTACACGGTGCTGTGACTACAATTGTGCTTCATAGATATAAATACCCCTTAGATGTTGAACTACCGTATGCCTCATAGAGTCGAAGTATTTTTCAAAGGTCAAGTTCATCCTTCAATATAACGTTTTCAGTGGTGGGTAGACCAACTGGACAGATCAACAAGGAACTAAAAGACCTGAATGACATGTAAAACAACTAGACCTAGCCGAGGTCTGTGGAGCACTCCACCCAACAACAGAAGAATGCACATTCTTCTCAAGTGCAAATGGAACGTTCTCCAGGATAAACTATGGGCTAGGCAACAAAACAAACCTCAATACATTTTAAAAGATAGAAACAAGGGCCAGGCGTGGTGCCTCACGCCTGTAATCCCAGCACTTTGGGAGGCTGAGGCAGGCAGATCAAATGTGGTCAGGAGTTCAAGCCTAGCCTGACCAACATGGAGAAACCCCATCTCTACTAAAAATACAAAATTAGCCTGGCGTAGTAGCGCATGCCTGTAATCCCAGCTACTCAGCAGGCTGAGGCAGGAGAATCGCTTGAATCTGGGAGGCGGAGGTTGAGATCGCGCCATTGCACTCCAGCCTGGGCAACAAGAGCGAAACTCTGTCAAAAAAAAAAAAAAAAAAAAAAAAAAAAAAAAAAAAAAAAAAAAAAAAACTACCAAGTGTGTTCTCTGAACACAGCAGAATAAAATCAACAGTAGGAAAAAAGTTGGAAAACTCACAAAAAGAAATAGCCTGACATGAATGAAAATGAAGATGCAACATATGAGAACTTACGGGAAATATCTAGGGCAGTGACTAAAAGGAAATTTATAGCTCTGAATGTTGACGTTAACAAAGGACAGTAACTTCAAATCAGTAGCCTAAACTTCCACCTTAAGAAAGGAAAACAACAAACTAAATCTAAAGCAAAAAGAAAGAAGAAAATTACAGAGATTAGAGCAGAAATTAATAAAATAGAGACTAGAAAAACAATAGAGAAAAAAAAAAAATCCATAAAACCAAAAGCTGGTTCTTTGAAAAAATCAACAAACTGACCAAAAGTCTGCCAGGTTCTGTAGCTCACACCCATAATCCCAGGACTTCGTGAGGTTGTGGAGGGAGGATTGCTTGAACCCAGGAGTTCAAGACCAGCCTAGGCAACATAGGGAGACGCTGTCTCTACAGAAACAAAACAAAACAAAACAAAAATTATCCCGGTGTGGTGGTACACACCAGTAGTCCCATCTACTTGGGAGGTTGAGGAGGGAGGATCCTTTGAGCCCAGGATGTCCAGGCTGCAGTGAGCCAAGATCACATCACCATAGTCTAGCCTGGGTGACAGTGAGACCCTACCTCAAAAAATAAAAATAAAATAAATAAAATATATTGACCAAAAGTCACTCCTAAACAGGATTCACTGTGCATAGGGCCCTTAGACAAGTTACTCATGCTTTACCACGGCCAAGGAGGTTGAGGTTTCAAGAGCTGGTGCTGTGGCCAAGGCAGAGGTAAGATTGGAAACCAAATGTCCTGATCTCCACCTGAGGCTTCTGACACTCTCCCTCCTCATTTAACACCTAAAGCAAATCACATGCTTGTATGAAATGCAATAGGAAAACCACTGGAGAGAATTTTACCATTATGTAAGATAATAAATATTCAAGTAAGTCAAATCATTGTCTACTGTTTTGTCTCCCACATAAATCAAAAAGTATTTATTTTCATTTGCTTGAAGTAGATTACTCTTCCAAGCAAGGTCGAAGTAGATTACTCTTCCAAACGACCTATTTTCTCTGGCTGTTTAAGAACAACCCAGGACCGTAATAGATGTGGCAAAAGAGAATTTGAATCATGTGCCTTAAAACAACTATTCTCCTGCAAGTTCAGGTAGTTCAAGACCAGCCTGGCCAACATAGAAGTATTTTATATAAACTCAATTAATCTTCTAAAAAATTATATGACATAGATGCTATTACTGACTCCACTTTACAGACGAAGAAACTGAGGTGAAGAAGTTAGGGAATATGTGCAAGGTCATAAGCAGCTGAGCTGAGCATCGTTAAGTCTGTGTCCTTTTATTTATTTATTTATTTATTTATTTATTTATTTATTTTGAGACGGAGTCTCTCTCTGTCGCCCAGGCTGGAGTGCAGTGGCCAGATCTCAGCTCACTGCAAGCTCCGCCTCCCGGGTTCACGCCATTCTCCTGCCTCAGCCTCCCGAGTAGCTGGGACTACAGACGCCCGCCACCATGCCCGGCTAATTTTTTGTATTTTTAGTAGAGACGGGGTTTCACCTTGTTAGCCAGGATAGTCTCGATCTCCTGACCTTGTGATCTGCCCGTCTCGGCCTCCCAAAGTGCTGGGATTACAGGCTTGAGCCACCGTGCCCGGCCAAGTCTGTGTCACATAAACAGCCCCTTAAGGAACCCAGATTTAAGATCTGGCTCTATCAAGTATTGTTTATGGTGATGATGATGATTTTAGCCTCTTTCTTTCAAATTCCTACTTATTTCCTCCAGCTGAAATCCTCTTCAGGAATTGGAGCAATTTAGGAATCATAATATGATAAAAAGTTAGAGCTGCGAGGGACCTTGGAAACCATATAAGCTAAGCCTCCATTTTACAGATGAGGAGACTAGGGTCTAGTGTATTCACACAGTTGTTGGGTGGTTGTTAATGGTAGAAGAACAATTTACATACAGTACAATCAATCCAATACCTCTAGTTTTGTAGTTACAGACCTCCAAACAACAAATTTATTTTATAGGTCTTTCTAAAATAAATTCTGGATCTTTCTGTAAAGGAGAGCACCTAGCCCAAGTGTTCTGAACCCTGGCTGTCTATCAGAATCACCTGAAGAGCTTTTAAAAGACACTCAGTGCCAGGCATGGTGGCTCACGCCTGTAATCCCAGCACTTTGGGAGGCCGAGGTAGGCAGATCACTTGAGGTCAGAGACCAGCCTGGCCAACATGGTGAAACCCTGCCTCTACTAAAAACACAGAAAAAAAAAAAATTAGCCAGGCACAGTGGCACATGCCTGTAATCCCAGCTACTCAGGAGGCTGAGGCAGGAGAATCACTTGAACCAGGGAGGCAGAGGTCGCAGTGAGTGGAGATGGCACTACTGGACTCCAGCCTGGGCAACAGAGCTAGACTCTGTCAAAAAAAAAAAAGAAAAAAGAAAAAAAGAAAAAGAGAGAGAGAGAAGAAGAAGACACTTAGGCCTAGGCTCATAGAATGAGAATCTCTGGGGCAGAATCTGAACTGCATATATTTTATCACCTGGGTAAATCCCATACACAGCAAATGCGGAAAACCACTTGCTTAGCCAATATGTGATATACTTAAGCCAGGCGCGGTGGCTCAAGCCTGTAATCCCAACACTTTGGGAGGCCAACGCGGGTGAATCACGAGGTTAGGAGTTCGAGACCAGCCTGACCAACATGGTGAAACACCATCTCTACTAAAAATACAAAAATTAGCCGGGCATGTTGGCACACGCCTGTAATCCCAACTACTTAGGAGGCTAAAGCAGGAGAATCGCTTGAACCGGGGAGGCGGAGGTTGCAGTGAGCCGAGATCATACCACTGCACTCTAGCCTGGGCGACAGAGCGAGACTCCTTCTTAACTAACTAACTAACTAACTAACTAAATAAATAAATAAATAAATAAATAAAAATGTGATATACTCTTGCTGCTTGGCCAAACTAACACTTTATTTTGTCAAGGACTCTGTCAGTGATTGTGGAACAGTTTTTCATTCCATAGGCAGTCCTTCCTAAGCAGGGTTTGGGCATCTCAGAAAAACAAAGTTAGTTAAGTGTGTGCTCAAGCTACTGAAAAATAAAAGTAATTTAAAAAGAAAAATTAGTGTGACTATTGGTGTCTTGAACTCTTTTGTGCATAAAAAACCACCTCATGGCATGCAGCCACTTCCTGGTATTCCATAAACAAGACATTAAGTTTGAGAAGGTGAGGGTGGTAGAGGAACCACAAGCTTTTGGAAGTAATTGGCATGTGTCTGTCTAATCCAGTAAAGGCTTGCAGACCTACCTGATATCCACACTGATCTTGGCCTTGGCCTTCCCTCTCTCAACATGCAAAGCCATTCCTCTCCCAGGCCTACTGTGTGGCCTCTAAGCTAAAACCAAGCTACAATGGAAATATATTTACTTGTTATAAAAAAGGAAAATGTGGGCAGTCGCCCAGCGAAATAATCAGCCCGCTTGCCCAGAGGGCAAGTGCTAACGTACCAGAGCAGAGGAATGAAGTGGGGAGGAAACAGAAGGCTGTCTCCCAAGCCTGGTCCCTAACGCCCTGTGCACTCAATACACAAACAGCCATTTGAATCACTTTGGTTCTCCTTTTTTATTATTCTGCAGAATGATAAAGACCTAAAGCCTGTTTCTATAGTGTTTTCATGGCTAGAGTTCTATAAAACTGCATTTTGTCAGTTTGAATAAGTCCATTTGAATGAGTCAAATGTTTTAAAAGCCTCGGGATCCAACAGAGCTGGAAGAAAGTAGGGGTGGGGGTTAAATGGTTCATTTGAGATGTTTGCCTTCAGTAACGTGAGAGGGAAAGCAGAACAAATGGGCAGGACAGGCAAGGAGGGGCACAGGCTAACACCAACCCTGAAGGACGCAGGGAACATGTTGGGATTCAACACCCGCTCTAAGGCAGAACTCCCTGAAGCTGTATGAGTTAATGAAAGCTCTTTGACAAACAACAATGGACAGGAACTAAAGCATCAGGGTCCAAGGGAAACAATTACACATGGAAAAAATAGTTGAAATGCTTCTTATACTTCTAAAGGAGAAACAAAGTGCATGCTAAGAACATTGAATGTCTCAATGAGTTGTACCTAGGATCAGCTTGATACTGATGAGAGAATGTGAATAAAATGATCACAACAACACATTATGATCTTACCTTAGATTCTGAAATCTGTGACTCTATGAATTGTTACTCTACAGGCCCTGGTTCTCTCTTTTGTGCATATTTCATAGCACACAGGAAAACTCAGCTGTAAAAACCTTCTATTGTCCCCACCCTCTCCACCTCTAGTCTTTCTTTCTAAGGTTTGGTCCTTCTGCTAATGACAAAGGGGGCACCAAGAGGGAGGGCTTTTCTCCCCAAGATCCTTTTGTTCCCAGCATGGGCTGGAGTCAGGGAAGGGGCAGGCTCACCCCTGTCAGAGACAGAGCATTGCAAACAGGAGCCTCTGCTGTTTTCCAAGTTGGAAAACCCTCGTGACAAGCCAGATTGTAAGCAGAGATAGGGATACCACTGGCCAAAGTTTCTCAACTGCTCTTTATTTTTGGTTTGCATATTCACTGTCAAAAGATGCTCATTGTTAAGAAGCAGTCTGAAGCCTTTTTATATGCATTTAAGCAAAGTGATGTTGCTTTCCCTAATCCCTAGGAGAAGGGAGGAAAACCAATGTTTATTAAATTCTTAATACATGCTAGGCCCCTTGCAAATACCATCATTTTAAACGTCATTTTTGACCCAATGAGGTCAGCATTATTAGTCCCCTTTACACAGATGGTTTCAAGCCCAACTGTGCCAAGCTTTCGAATCTTTGCTCTTGTTCTCTGTAGCATGCAGCCTCTTTCTCTATTTTTTCCTTTTGGCCCATCATAATCTTACTCAATTCTCTTGCCTTCTTTCCTAAGGGGAGGTTTTATCAAGGACAACATATTTCCCACACACTCTACTTATTCCCAGTGACAGGGCAGTTGTCCCTGAATGAGGCTCCCTGAGGGCCTTATTAAAAGCTTGGGAATTTCTGATCTGAGCAATTGCAACCTGATGATATTTTATGACCAGAAGAGAGGATAAACCATAGCCCATTCCATGATATTTCAATCTTGCATCTCTCCTCTAGCTGTTCTTATGCTCCTTCTTGATAATAGGATAGCATTTCAGTTCCATCTTGGATCATAAGGGTTCTGGAATGAAAGAGAGTCAAGTCAAAATGCAGTGTGTGGCTTTTCATCAGTGATCTCAGTTTTCACATTTCTAAATTGAGGATAATCATGGATTGTTGTGAACAGTGCAAGAAGCAATGTAAATAAAGAACTTAGTATGGTGACTGCTCATAGAAGATGCCTCAGTAAGCATTTTCCCTCGTTTCCCTCCTTCTCCATCTCTGGAAATTGGAGACCAAGTCGGGGTGCAGAATCATATGTCTGCCAAGGGGATACAGTCTTGTTACAGGAAAGGGGTCCCGATCCAGACCCCAAAAGAGGGTTCTTGGATCTTGTGCAAGAAAGAATTCAGGGTGAGTCCATAGAGTAAAGTGAAAGCAAGTTTAAGAAAGTAAAGGAACAAAGGCTGGGCATGGTGGCTCACGCCTGTAATCCCAGCACTTTGGGAGGCTGAGGCAGGCAGATCACCTGGGGTCAGAAGTTCGAGACCAGCCTGACCAACATGGAAAAATCTGTCTCTACTGGGTGTGGTGGTGCATGCCTGTGATCCCAGCTACTTGGAGGACTGAGACAGGAGGATCGCTTGAGCCCGGGAGGCAGAGGTTGTGGTGAGTCGAGATCACGCCATTGCACTCCAGTCTGGGCAACAAGAGCAAACCTCTGTCTCAAAAAAAAAAAAAAAAAAAAAGAAAGAAAGAAAGAAAAAAGAAAAAGTTAAGGAATAAAGAATGGCTACAACTCCATAGACAGAGCAGCTCCGAGGGCTGCTGGTTGCCCATTTTTATGGTTATTCTTTGATGATATGCTAAACAAGGGGTTGATTATTCATGCTTCTCCTATTTAGACCATATAGGGTAACTTCCTGATGTTGCCATGGCGTTTGTAAACTGTCATGGCGCTGGTGAGAGGGTAACCGTGAGGAAGACCAGAGGTCACTCTCATCACCATCTTGAAACCTGTTTTATCAACAAGGTCTTTATGACCTGTATCTTGTGTCAACCTTGTATGTCATCTTGTGACTTAGAATGCCTTAACCTTCTGGGAATGCAGCCCGGTAGGTCTCAGCCTCATTTTACCCAGCTCCTATTCAAGATGGAATTGCTCTGGTTCACACACTTCTGACAGTCTGGCCTCCAGTTCAGCCATCAGCAGGCTGTCGGGATGGTGAGGAAGCTGAGCAGGGTCAGTGGCTATGCATGGGGGGCAAGTCCTCTAGTCTTTGCCCTTTCTTCCAGTTCCAGTGGTCCAGACCCGGATGACCACCTCACAGACTTCGCTGATCATGTGACTAAGAACTGTCGGTGGACATTGGGGGATTGTGGGGAGCAGAGTTGTCAGGGCTACCAAGACTGGAGCTTGTAGAAAATCCAACCATGGGAGTGAAATGGAAAGAAGATGGGTTTTGAATTCAACCGAAAATGCTGGTGTTTGTCTCCACTATGTATCAACTTTATTTCGGACACGTGATTTCACTTCTCTGAGCCCCAGTTTCTCCATCCCAACATTCACTGAGCTGCTAACATATGCCAGCCACCTCCTTGTGCACTTTTTTTTCAATTTTTTATTTTTGTGGGTACATAGTAGGTGTACATATTTGTGGAGTACATGAGATGTTTTGATACAGGTCACGTGATGTGAAATAAGCACCTCATGGAGAATGGGGTATCCATACCCTCAAGCATTTATCCTTTGAGTTACAGACAATCCAATTGCACTCTTTAAGTTATTATAAAATGTACAACTGAGTTATTATTAACTATATCAGGTATACTTTTCATATATGCTTTTTGTATATAACAGGGCTTACATTCATAAACATTCTGGAAGATATTGTCATATCCCAGTCTATTTTATGCCACTGCTAAGCATTTACTTGCTTAGCAAATAGCCGAGCCATATACTCACCCTCATATCATTTATACTGCAGAGGTAATTTGAGGTGTAAGTGGGTTATCAAGCCTAGTACATACTGTGTCTTCAATAAATATCAGTTCCCTACTCCTTTAGCCTACCTCACTTTATTGTTGGCCATAGAGTTCAACTATTAAGTTGAATGGCATAAAACTGACATGTGAAAAACCAAAAATGGTAAAATTATTGCAGAAATAGTAAAGCCCATACTAAAATTCATATGGAATCTCCAGGGACCTAAAATAGTAAAAATAATCTTGAAAAAGAAAAACAAAGCTGAAGGACTCATACTTCCTGATTTTAAAACTCAGTACAAATTTACAGTAATCAAAACAGTGTGGTACTGGCATAAAGACAAACATATAGGCCAATGGAACAAAATAAAGAGCCCAGAAGTAAACCTTAATATATATATATGGTCAAACAATTTTTGAAAAGAGTGTCAAAGCCATTCAATGGGAAAAGGACAATTTTTTCAATAGACGGTGCAGGGAAAAGCGGCACATCCACATGCAGAAGAGTGAAGTTGGACTCATCTAACACCATATACAAAAGTCAATTCAAAATGGTTCAGAGACCTAAATGTAGAACTTAAACCTATGAAACTCTTAGAAGAAAACATAGGGCAAAAGCTTTATAGGCCACGTGCAGTGGCTCACACCTGTAATCCCAGCACTTTGGGAGGCCAAGGTGGGTGGATCACCTGAGATCAAGAGTTTGAGACTAGCCTGGCCAACATGGTAAAATCCTGTCTCTACTAAAAATACAAAAATAGGCCGGCACAGTGGCTCAAGCCTGTAATCCCAGCACTTTGGGAGGCTGAGGCGGGTAGATCACCTGAGGTCAGCAGTTCGAGACCAGCCTGCACAACATGGTGAAACCCCATCTCTACTAAAAATGCAAAAATTAGCTGGGCATGGTGGGGGTGCCTGTAATCCCAGCTACTCAGGACGCTGAGGCAGGAAAATCGCTTGAACTTGGGAGGCGGAAGTTGCAGTGAGCTGAGATCACACCATAGAACTCTAGCCTGGGCGACAGAGTGAGACTCCATCTCAAAACAAAAAAAAAAAGAAAAAAATTAGCCAGGAATGGTGGTGGGCACCTGTAGTCTCAACTACTTGGGAGGCTGAGGCAGGAGAATCACTTGAACCTGGGAGGTGGAGGTTGCAGTGAGCCAAGATCGTGCCACTGCACTCCAGGCTGGGCACTGAGTGAGACTCTGTCTCAAAAAAAAAAAAAAAAAAAAAAGGCTTCATGACACTGGACTGGGCAGAGATTTCTTGGATACAACATCAAAGGCACAGACAAAAAAAGAAAAAAATAGATGAACTTCACAAAAATTTTAAAATTTTGGGCATCAAAAGACACATCAACAGAGTAAAACAGAAGCCCACAGAATGGGAGAAAATATTTGCAAATCATATATCTGATGAGGAATTGATACCCAGAAATCTTAAAAATTAACAATAAAAAAAAAACCACATTCAAAAATGGACAAAGGACTTGAACAGACTTTCTTTAAAGAAGATACACCAATGGCCAAAAAGAAAATGAAAAGATGCTCAACATCACTAATCATTAGAAAAATGCAAATTAAAACTATAGTGAGACACCACCTCACACCCATCAGGATGGCTAGTATCAAGAAAACAGAAAATAACAAATGTTGGCAAGGATATGGAAAAACAGAAACTCTTGTGTACTGTTGGTGGGAATGTAAAATGGTGCAGTCACTGTGGAAAACAGTTCCTCTAAAAAACTTAAATTAGAATAACCATAGAATTTAGCCATTCTACTTCTGGGTATATACCCAAAAGAACTGAAAGCAGTCTCAAAGATATATCTGCATATACCCATGTTCACAGCAGCATTATTCACATTGGCAAAAACATGGTAGCAACCCAAGTGTCTACCAACAGATGAATGAATAAACAAAATGTGGTGTTTTCATATAATGGAATGGTATTCAACCTTAAGGAAAAAAAAATGTCTGACATGTGCTATAACTTGGATGAACCTTGAGGACACTATGCTGAGTGAAATCAGCCAGTCACAAAAAGACAAATACTGTATGATTCCACTTGTATGAAGAGGAGTAGTCAAAATCGTAAAGACAGAAGGTAGAGTAGTGGTTGTCAGGGTTGAGGGGAAAGGACAATGAGAAGCTATGGTTTAATTTGCACAGAGTTTCAGTTTTACGAGATGAGAAGCGTTATAATGATGGGTGGTGGTGATGCTTGCACATTATGAATATATTTAATACCATTGAATCATATGCTTAAAAATGGTTAAGGTGGTAAATGTTATGTGGTTTTTACCACAATGTTTAAAAAGTACACTTAATACATTTAAAATGGTTAAATAGCAGCCACTGTATGTGTCCTAACATAGTATGGAAGAAAGAAGGCTTTCTTTAATATAACACAGAAATAGCCAGATGCGGCGGCTCATGCCAGTTATCCCAACACTTTGGGAGGTCGATGTAAACGAATTACTTGAGGCCAGAAGCTGAAGATCTGTCTGGACAACATGGCAAAACCCCTTCTCTATGAAAAATATAAAGATTGGCCAGGCGTGGGGTTGCACCTGTAGTCTCAGCTACCAGGGAGGCTGGGGTGGGAGACTTGCTTGAGCTTTAGAGCAGGAGGCTGAAAGTGAGCCGTGATTGTGCCACTGCACGCCAGCCTGGGCTACAGAGTGAGACTCTGTCTCAAACATTAAATGAATAAAAATAAAGCAGAAAAAATAAAAATAAAAAAATAAAGCAGAAAGAGTAGCAACAACCTACCAGTGGAAGCTCGATTAAATTTGTTTTTCTTGACCTCCTAAGAAAGTGATTCCATGCCTTGCTTTGTTAAGTCTGGCTCAAAAAGCAAGGCATCAAAACAGACCGTTGAATGCTCACTGAGGTAGAAAACCAAAGCCCACAGCAGTGTCCCACATTGGGAGCCAATGGGGGAAAATGAGGGAATGGAAAGGTGAAACAGCAGAAGAAGGCTGGCTGGTGCGCTGCCTGACTGGACAGCCTGACGCAGCCACCAGCCTCAACCAGGGTCAGGGAGACCTGTGGGGCCCTGTCTCTTTCCCTGAAGCCAACAATAAAGGGACAGGCGCCCAAGAGAATATACTGCCTGTCTGAACCCAGGTGAAGCACCGTCAAGGGTGATTGCCAGAACAAAACTCTGTCCAAATGTTAAGTTCCTTCCACAAAAATTGAGCAGCTCCTAGAATTTAACTCTATTAACATCTCAATACCTCCAAACATTTGATTACCAGAGCTCATCAATAGCTGCTCGCAAGGGCAATTATCTATCATTATCAATGTATTGCCTTACCCTTTTAATTAGGATGTTAATGTCCAGTGTAAACAAAGCCTTCTTTGCTAACTTCAGCTGTGCACAACGAAAAGCCCTTTTTTCTTTTCCATCCCCCTAGGATTCTGTGGACTGAATTTACTCTAGTTCCTGAAGTGTGGAAAAAGTAAACAAGGTTTTGTTTGGATTCCACCCTTCAGTTTCTCTGGACTAAAACCCAGCAAAGTGGCGGAAAGTTCTCCCAAAGAAAAAAATTGTCCTGAGGTATGAAAATAGTTTCAGAGAATGTTACGAAAACAAACAAAAAAACCCCCACAAATCCAGAGGTTTTTTTTTTTAATAGTTAGAGAGATGAGAGGGGAAATGTTTGGCATATATTCAATTGCTTTGTATTACCACCGAAAGGTAAACAATTTTAAAATCATGTTAAATTTTATCTAAAGAGGTATTCAGGTATTCAGGTCATTAAAAAAGGGTCCATATGGCAGATTAAATATTTCATACAGTTATATCAATTTCTGACACAGAGACTTAAAACAATATGATATTTCTGAAAGAAAGATGAGATGAAACAAATATCAGAAATTTTAAAACACACGCACATAAAGAAACAAAAATCATCTACATAAAGTGACCTTAGTATTTCTCTGTTGTCCTAGCGATCCATGGAGTGGTCTGGTTAGTGAGAGTTGCCTTATCTCTGGGGAATGTGCTAATCATTCCCAAGGTGCAGGTGTCCCTCACTGGACACAGCCAGCTTGACTCTGGAAGAACCGCCTGGCACAAAGCAATCAGGCAGTGGGCGTTCCCTTTGACAGGCTGGCTGTCTCTATGTAGAACCTACTGGAACCATCACATCTGCCTGGCCTATTCTGAACATTGTTTTGAGGCTAAAATGGGGCAAGACTCATCAATGGTTTGAAAGTTTGGGGGAGAAAATAATTTGAAACAAAAATGTCACAGTTCAGTGGTTAGATTGAGTGACTGTTGTGTCCTTTCTCTCAATGTTGATTACTGAAATGAATTCTATTACATTTATAGTAAGAAAAAATTAGTAAATCGAAAAACATACGATGCTACATAAGGTAACTTTATTTTTTATTTTTATTTATTATTATTATTATTATTATTATTATTTTTTTTTTTTTTTTTGAGACAGAGTCTTGCTCTGTCACCCAGGCTGGAGTGCAGTGGTGCGATCTTGACTCACTGCAAGCTCCGCCTCCTGGCTTCACGCCATTCTTCTGCCTCAGCCTCCCGAGTAGCTGGGACTACAGGCGCCCGCCACCACGCCCGGCTAATTTTTTTGTATTTTTAGTAGAGATGCAGTTTCACCGTGTTAGCCAGGATGGTCTCAATCTCCTGACCTCATGATCTGCCCGCCTCGGCCTCCCAAAGTGCTGGGATTAAAGGCTTGAGCCACCGCGCCTGGCCTATTTTTATTTGTTTTTATTTTTTGAGTCGGAGTCTCTCTCTGTCACCCAGGCTGAAGTGCAGTGGCACAGTCTTGCTCACTGCAACCTCTGCCTCCCAGGTTCAAGTGATTCTCCTGTTTCAGCTTCCCAAGTAGCTGGGACTACAGGTGCTTGCTACCATGCCTGGCTAATTTTTGTAGTTTTAGTAGAGACGGGGTTTTGCCACATTGGCCAGGCTGGTGTCGAACTCCTGACCTCAGGTGATCCACCCGCCTTGGCCTTCCAAAGTTCTGGGATTACAGGTGTGAGCCACTATGCCTGGTCCGTAAGGTAACTTTTAAAAATCCTATCTTGATTGGCCCACTTAAGGAGGTTTTACAATGGTTAATTCTGACTCCAATTTCCATTTGTAAGTAGAGGTCTGGTTAATAAAGGGTAAACACATAAAGGCACTCAAAAAAATCTATAAAACCACTTTCATCTACCATCATCAAAAACTGATTGTTTTTTCCCTTTCTGTCTCTTATCAACAAAATCCTTGAAAATTATCTTTGGTATATTCCTCATAAATGCCAAAAATACATTTGAATGTGCAAATATGTCTTTAAAAACACATTTTTCTTTGATTATAAAAAGTAATATAAGCCTACAGAAATTTTAGAGACTATAAAATAGCACCACCCAAAAATATCACCCATAAACCTACAAACTAGAGTCAGCCATTGTCAATATTTCTGTGTAATAGGCAATTTGTCCCCAGACAGGGAGCCAGGATGGCTGGGAGAGGCCTTGGCTTCCCAGGTTGAGGGGCATGCATGACAAAGCTCAGCTCAGTTTGCCACCAGACCTATTATGCTCCTTGTAATGTAAGTGATTTACTTGAATATTACATAAACTAAGGGAATATGAGTGTGAAAACAAACAGAATTGTTCTTTTGCTTGTTTATTTATTTAGAGATGGAATCTCACTCTGTCACCCAGGTTGGAGTGCAGTGACACGATCTTGACTCACCGCAACCTCTGCCTCCCAGGTTCAAGCGATTACAGGTGCTCACAACCACACCAGGCTAATTTTTTTATTTTTGGTAGAGACGGGGTTTCACCAAGTTGGCCAGGCTGGTGTCGAACTCCTGACCTCAAGTGATTCGCCCACCTCAGCCTCCCAAAGTACTGGGATTACAGGCAGGAACCACCATGCCCAGCCAGAATTGTTCCTTCTATGCAAACTAAATTGAATGTTTTAGAAAGACTCCATCAAGGCAAGATTTTTAGAACCAAAAGTGTTCTGCACTCAGCGGGCATTGCAACTGCCTGATTCCAGATCAAGATGACACCCCTCCCAGGCACTCCAGGCCTGTGTTCCAGGACAGTAGTGGGCAGGATTGGGGCAGGTGACTGAGGCAGACACGTGGGCCATCACAGATGCTCTCTTCAGCCCAGTAAATCAGGATCTGGAAATGAACACTGTGTGGACTTCACCTCCCCACCATTTGAGATAAGATCACTCTCTCATCTGGAGAATCTCCAAATCTAGAGGACTGAAGAGACTCCCAAGAGTGTCTGCTAGTTCCATACACTTTTGAGTCTACCCCAGATCTTTCAGTTGAGGAATCTGTAGATGATACTGATGAATGCTTTAACTAAACACCAGCTTGTCTTCCCTGCCACCCCCAGGAGAGTGCCCTACCTCTCTCCCCTTCCCCACCATTGGCTTTTCCTTCTGATTTTCCTGATTGGAAAAGTGCTGGAGGCAGTTTAGGAATGAGAGGAAAACCATCCACCAAAGCTGTGTTGGTCCAGGACCCCGAGGCAGAAATACTTTCAAGTGTGGATGGAAGGGAGCATTCAGACAGCATTCACAGATGGAGCTGCAGCGGGGTGTCTCTCCTGGGTGCCTGTATCAGAAGCTTCCGAGTTACTTTCCAGCAGGCAGAATGAAGGGGACAGGCAGCAGCCATCTCACTTTCCATCGCGGTAACTGCCCCAGTGGTCTGAAGTGGCTCCTGCAGTAGACTCCACTACCTTTGCCTATCTAGACAGTTTCCCTCTTCCCAGTCTTGATGTGGGGGTCCTACCCTTGTCCCATTGGATGCCTTCACCCTGGGCTCTGACTATTGAACTAGGAGCAGAAAGTGGTGTGACAGTGCCCTGTGCCAACCATCAACTCAACCCCATGGAGAGCCGGAGGAACAAACCCAGCTCCTGTTCCTCCTGAGCCCTGATATAAAGGTTCCCCTTTGATTCTGTCAGCTGCCCATATCCTTCTATTGAAATCCATTTCTGGCCAGGCATGGTGGCTCACGCCTGCAATCCCAGCAATTTGGGAGGCCTAGGTGGATGGATCATTTGAGGTCAGGAGGTCGAGACCAGCCTGACCAACATGTTGAGACCCCATCTCTACTAAAAATACAAAAATTAGCTGGGCATGGTGACAGGCACCTGTAGTCCCAGCTAGTCGGGAGGCAGAGGCTGCAGTGAGCTGAGATTGCGCCACTCTACTCTAGGCTAGGTGACAGAGCGAGACTCCATCTCAAAAAAAAAAACGAGACTCCATCTCAAAAAAAAAAAAAAAAAAGAAAGAAATCCATTTCTGATTAAAGTAGCCAGAGCTCATTTTTTTTCTCTGATTGTAACTAAAAAATCCTAAAGGACACAGCTCACAGCCGTATGTGTGTATGTGTTTGTGTGTGTCTATGCATATGTGCATATGCGCACATTTGTGTTTTGCCCTCAAAGCACAGCCTGGGTCTGTGCATTTTTACAGTCAATAACTCCACAAAAACATCTATTCAGTTTACTGCATACACTTCCTTCACTAACATATAGGCTACTAAGCTAGGTACAGAAAATACAAAAAGGAATAAGATGCAATCACCTTGCTTCAAAGTACCCCCTGCCCATGTTCAGCCAGGAGAAAAATCGGATACATTTATTACACTCTTTTAGCGGGCACCTAGTGAATTATCAGCCCAGCCCTTCTAAATTAGTGGTCTTGGTGATGATGGTGGCAGTGAGGTGGGGAGGGGGGGTAATCGGGGGGTGGGCAGGGGAACAACCTGTCTCATAGAATCAATACAATACCTTATGAGGTATTGCCACTTGTGATCAGCCCAAGTGGGTTTCTGTGTTTGCAACCCAGAGTTCTAACTTTATGCTTTTTTCAAAGTATAAATCCCAAGTGCCATGGGAATCCAACCTAGAGAATGACTAATTCTCTAGGGATGAGAAGAGCCTTGTAAGGCATTTCATTCCTCTTTTGCATAGGACCACAGAATGTTCCTTTACCTTTCCTGTTGCTATCTCAGGCCTTATTCTTCATGCTGTGCTACTCCAAGTTTAGCATGGAATTCTCTAGGTGAGATTCTTTTAATTCTATTTCATAATAGAAAACAACTATGTGCAAACGTAGGTACCTCTGTTTTTATAGTTAGGGTAACTTTTCCCGAGGTACTTACAGAATTAGGTATCCCAGTATGGGCATGTTTTGCTTTTACATGATACTGCATTCAGTAGCTTCCATTTCTATGTTCCATGAATGTAGAACATATTACCGTCTTAGATTAGGATGTGAAGCAAGTCTGACATTCACAGTGTTCTTCATAGGAGCATCCCCACTGGTCACACTTAAAGAGATTTACCAGTGCAGGCTTACACTACACAGCCATAAAACCAAATCCTTTCCTGTCATGGTTGACATGTCTAAGAATTCCAAGGTTCCCTCTAAATTCTCATTAACACCATTCATTCATAAAGTTAACTAGAGGGTATTGTTTATACCTGCACTCTCATCAAAGAATACATCATTGGTTATTTTATTTTATTTTATTTTATTTATTTTCTCAAGACAGGATCTTGCTCTGTCACCCAGGCTGGAGTGCAGTGGCACGATCTTGGCTCACTGCAACCTCCATCCCCTGGGTTCAAGTGATTCTCCTGCCTCAGCCTCCTGAGTAGCTGGGAACAGGTGCCCGCCACCACACCCGGCTAATTTTTTATTTTTATTTTTAGTAGAGATGGTGTTTCACCATGTTGGCCCCGCTGATTTCAAACTCCTGACCTCAAATGATCCACCCACCTTGGCTTCCCAAACTGCTGAGATTACAGGTGTGGGCCACCAGGCCCAGCCCATCATTGGTGAGTTTAGAGTGACTTGTCTCATTTGAAAATTTAGGAAAGGAAACGGGACATACTTATGTTGGCTTCCAGCTTTCCTTCCTTCTCTTGAACAAAATCTGCCTATGGGTTTGGTCTGCCAGAGTGTCAGTTTGCAGGCTGGGGACTGGAATTCTGGACTTCAACCTGCAGGCTCAATTCTGCTCCCTTATGAAATCACAACCTCAACTGTACCTCTGTCAATTGTATTTGACATTTGTAATTGTCTTTTGTAGTTGACATTTCGACCCCCATCTTTAATTTTTATTTTGTTTCTCACTGTGTTAGAACCTAGGTAGGGAAAAAAGAGTGCAATTTACTGGGGGCCCCCTTGGAGACTCCAATAAACCATTTCTCTAATTTTTCCAGCCCTGTCTTCAACATGCTGAGTTACATTGTTTCTCAATGCTGGTTGGGGAGGATATATTTTGTTTTCTATGGTCAATAGATACTTTTTTAGAAATTCACCATCTGTAACAGGCTTAAATGCCCTGACATCAAATTTATAACTACATTGTTGCAGCAACTTTGCTTGTAAAAACAAACTCTTGAAGTGGCTATCCTCTTTTTCAGTTTGGTAACATTTTCATCTTGTATTGTTTCATTTATCCTACCTCCTAATGTCGTTTTAAAAATGGCAAATTGTTAATTTGTGTTCTTTAAATACAGTTATTCTTTACATAATAAACTCATAGCAATTTTATTTTCTTTTTTTTTTTTTTTTTTTTTGAGACGGAGTCTCGCTCTGTCGCCCAGGCTGGAGTACAGTGGCCGGATCTCAGCTCACTGCAAGCTCCGCCTCCCGAGTTTAGGCCATTCTCCTGCCTCAGCCTCCCGAGTAGCTGGGACTACAGGTGCCCGCCACCTCGCCTGGCTAGTTTTTTGTATTTTTTTAGTAGAGACGGGGTTTCACCGGGTTAGCCAGGATGGTCTCGATCTCCCGACCTCGTGATCCGCCCGTCTCGGCCTCCCAAAGTGCTGGGATTACAGGCTTGAGCCACCGCGCCCGGCCAGCAATTTTATTTTCATAGAGAAGGAGGATCTCTTGTAATTTTCTTAAAATAGGTGATCCTTTTAGTTTGGCTTTTTTCCCCATTAATGATAAGGACGTATGCTCAGAAAAAAAAAAATGTTAGAAAAATAGTAGAAGAGTGATTTTAAATGGCAGCTGACACCCAGCCTGAAGACTGTGGAGCTGCAGAGCGTGGTAGAGACGGAGCAAATAGGAGGCATCTATCTTTGCTTAGGGCCATTATTGCCATGTGGGCCCAGTGTTGTCAGAGCATGTGATTTTTTTTTTTTTTTAAAAGAAGATAAAATCAGACTTTTAAGTGACATTTTACTTTAAAAATACTGTCTCAATTAAAAAAAAAAATCACTAAAGGTATCAACAAAGTACATTTTAGGGCAGAATTCCCTATTCCCTCCCCCACCCCCAGGCTGCCAATTTGCCTTTTTTTTTTCTTTGAGATGGAGTCTTGTGTCTCGCTCTGTCACCAGTGATCTTGGCTCACTGCAACCTCTGCCTCCTGGGTTCTAGCGATTCTCCTGCCTCAGCCTCCTGAGGAGCTGGAGTTACAGGCGCGTGCCACCACGCCTGGCTAATTTTTGCATTTTTAGTAGAGACAAGGTTTGACCATGTTGGTCAGGCTGGTCTCGAACTCCTGACCTCAGGTGATCCGCCCTCCTCGGCCTCCCAAAGTGCTGGGATTACAGGCGTGAACCACTGCGCCCAGCCTAGTTTGTCTATTGTCAGAGACAACAGAGGGCCTCTAAGGTTGTTCGGCATAGGTGGCTGCCTGTATCATGAAATCTGTGGCAGGGAGGGTTGGGGCCCCTCTTAGGGACAGGCTGTCTTCCTTTCAAAGGACTGAGATGCCTGCAGCAGGGAACGGAGGGAGCGGGTGGGGACAGCGGCAGATCCTGGCTAAGGACCCATTTTGCATTTTGCCTGGGGCGACTCAGGCAGCTGGTGACTCACTGGAGAATTCTACTCTCTGACTGTTCTTTCCCTCCCTCCTAATCTGCCTGTTCTCGCTGATTCTGTTTTTTAAACCAGAGAATTTCAGACTCAGTTGAGATTCTGTAGATTGATAAATTGGTAAATTCCTACCAGCTGAAGGACACAGCTAGACAGCTGAGACAAGGACACAATCGATTTAACCAAAAAGGCAAAATGCTTGGGATAAAAATCGAGCAGCCAGGAAAAACAAGAAAGGATTGCATTTATTATGAAAACATATAATCATTAAAGCATCCCAAATATGTTGTTCGAAGTAGCGTGCACTAATAAAAATAAAAGGAAAAGATATATTAAAAAAAAAAATCCAAAATAAGGGACCTGTGAAACACTTTAAGCTCTCCTATTAAGACTGATTCGACATTCTGGCAGGATGCATACACAGCTATATATTACACAGTATCCTCACACCTATTTTATTTTTACAACCATCTTGTTTGAATAAGGTGTATTAAAAACAAGCTTTTTTTTTTTTTTTTTTTTTTTGAGACGTTGTCTCTCTCTGTCGCCCAGGCTGGAGTGCAGTGGCTGGATCTCAGCTCACTGCAAGCTCGGCCTCCCGGGTTCACGCCATTCTCCTGCCTCAGCCTCCCAAGTAGCTGGGACTGCAGGCGCCCGCCACCTCGCCCGGCTAGTTTTTTGTATTTTTTAGTAGAGACGGGGTTTCACCGTGTTAGCCAGGATAGTCTCCATCTCCTGACCTCGTGATCCGCCCGCCTCGGCCTCCCTTTTTTTTTTTTATTTTTAAGCTTTGGAAACTACCTATATCGAGTAGGCAGTCTTTAAGACAACCCCTGAAGATCCTGTGTCTCTTGTACATTTTTTTCTCACACTGCACCAAGATTGGTCTATATGAACAATAGGAAACAGCAGAAAGAATAGTCTTTCACTTCCAAAATCAGGTTACAAAAGATGCTGTGACTTCTGTTTCTGTCTCTCTCTTTCTCTCTGTCACTTGCTCTAGGGGAAACCAGCTTTCGTATGTCTTGAGGATATTGAGACATGGATGTGGAGAGATTCACAAGGCCTATAATTAAAGCCTGTCCAACAGCCTGTGGAACAATCATGCGATCCTCTGGCCTTCAGATGACCACGGCCCCGCTGGTAGCTTGACCATAAGTTCATGAGAGACCTTGAACCCTGGCTGAGCTGCTCCTAGATCGCTGACTCTTAGAAGCTATGTGGTATGTTCAGTGTTTGTGTTTTAAGCTGCTAAATTTTGGGATAATTTGTTACACAGCAACAGACAACAAACATACCATTGTTTCATTTTTAAAATGCTTACTTAGGCGGGGCGCGGTGGCTCACGCCTATAATCCCAGCACTTTGGGAGGCTAAGGTATGTGGATCACGAGGTCAGGAGTTTGAGACCTGCCTGGCCAATATGGTGAAACCCCGTCTCTACTAAAAATACAAAAATAAGTGGGGCGTGGTGATGGGCACCTGGAATCCCAGTTACTCAGGAGGCTGAGGCAGGAGAATCGCTTGAAACCAGAAGGTGGAGGTTGCAGTGAGCTGAGATCACGCCACTGCACTCCAGCCTGGGCAAAAAGAGTGAGAATCCATCTCTAAATAAATAAATAAATAAATAAAATTAAAAAGAAATAAAATGCTTACTTAGTTACAAATACATACAGAACTCTTAAAATTGTTACTTTTGGTGGGTGCACTTTGGGAGGCTGAGGCCGGCAAATTACATGAGGCCAGGAGCTCGAGACCAGCTTGGCTAACATGGTGAAACCCACCTCTATTAAAAATCCTGGGTGTGGTGGTTCACGTTTGTAATCTCAGCTACTCAGGAGGCTGAGGCACGAGAACTTCTTGAACCTGGGAGGTAGAGGTTACAGTGAGCTGAGATGGTTCCATGGCACTCCAGCCTGGGTGACAGAGAAAGACTCTGTCTCAAAACAAACAAACAAACAAAGAAACTGAAAACAGCTGGAAAATGCAGTATTTAATGTGCAGAGCAGAGCAGTTCAACTGGTGCACAGAGTCAATGAAGGGGAGTATTGGGGAGTAAGACTGAGAAAGGTAAATTGATGGCCTTTTATTCTTGGCCCTCAGTGCTAGGACAAGCAACCAGTGAGCCAAGCACCAGCTGGTTGTTAATTGTCTAAAGCAAGATCCAAACCAGGTCCACAGATTACATTTAGTTGTTTGCCTTTTAAATCCATTTTAATGTAGGTTCTTCCCCTCTCCAACCTTCACATTTTTCCCCCATGCCACTGGTTTTTTGCAGTAACTAACTCTGCTGCCTGCAAGCTTCCCAACTTTGGAGATTGTTTTCACTTGGCTCTTTGGAGTGTTATTCAACTTGTTTTCTTATCTCCCTTATTTCCTGTAGGCATTAGCTCTGGAGGCTTGATCCGATTCATCTTGATTTTTAAGACAAGAACACCTCAAAGGTAGTGCCATGGGCTTGGCCATGTTGGTCCTTCAGGAGGCCCATCAGGTCTGGTGATGTTAAGATTGATCAATGGGTTTAGGTGGTGACCAACTCATAGCTCATTCTAAAGTTTCCCATCATCCCTTCGCCATATTAATTTCATTCATTGATAATCACAGCTGATTTTTGAAGAGTAATCTCTGGTACAACAATAGACTTGGTCCATTGGTCACAATTTACCTACAAAAATTCATGTCATTCTTTGCCCTGAACCCCCCGAAGCTACGGCTTCCACTCATGGCTGTATCTCCAAACCTTACACAAGTGTTTCTCAAACTTTAATGTCTATACAAATCTTGTGAAACTGCAAGTTTGATTCAGGAGGTCTGAGGTGCAGCCTGAGATTCTGTACGTCTAACCAGCTACCAGGTTATTCCAACAGCAAACTGGTCTGCGGCTGCACTTTAAGTAGCAAGCCCTTAATGTGTCTCTAACATCTGACATCCAGGCAGGAGACAGAAGGAGCTGTAGGTCACTCCGAGAGATCCTCTCTCATGACTGAAATGCCAACTGCCTAAGAATTAGAGAGGATGCCTGAATTGGGTAACACTGTAGGGCTCTCTTCCTGGCAAATTTGCTGTCTCCCAACCTGGAAATCTACTATGTGGGACCAGTCATGGCCTCAGACACCTCCTTCACTTGTCATCTGCTGCTAATGCCTGAACACATGACAAGACCCCCCACCAACTGGGCTGGAACACCTAGATCTAGCCATGTCCTACTCCCCACTCCATAAATATCTCTGCCCAGAGCTCTGCAACTAGAGATAGACAAAGTACAATGGAAATGTACTGTGCTCTGGTTATCTCCAAAACCTAGTATACTGAGAAGGGTATGAACCAGAAACTGTCACAGAGGCCTGTCTAGTATCTCTGTAGTACCCTGAGAAACGTCAGGGCTTTTTGCCAGGACCACATAGGAAGAGCTGACGGCACCTCAGGCGGAGGAGGGAGGGGCCATGCCAAGACCAGGTCTGACAATAGAAGCAAATTATCCCATCAGCAAATGTTGCAGATGATTGTCCTAGGTTTTTCACTCTCTGAATCTTATGCTCCCATTTGGTTTTCACTCATTCATATCTCTTGGCTTGAGATCCTAGATTCCTGATCCAGTTTTCTTTTTCATTTCTTCTCTTTTTCTTTTCTTTTCTTTTTTCCTCTTCCTCCTCCTCTTTCTTTCTTTTCTTTTTTTTTTTTTTTTTGACAGTGTCTCCCTCCATTACTCAGGCTGGAGTGCAGTGGCGTGATCACAGCTCACTGCAGCCTAGGCTGGCCTGGTTCTGTTTTGATATCTCTTTTCAGCCAGCATAAGTTTTCCCTACAAATACCCTTTCTGGTATTTTTGACCTGC
Source organism: Mandrillus leucophaeus (assembly GCF_000951045.1). Lineage (NCBI taxonomy): Eukaryota > Metazoa > Chordata > Mammalia > Primates > Cercopithecidae > Mandrillus > Mandrillus leucophaeus. Next base: position 966,067 of record NW_012102588.1, read on the forward strand.
TCTCCAAATGTTTAGACATGGCTTAGGTGGTCAAATTTGTGATTGGGGCGAGGGTTGGGAAGGGGTCCCAAGGCTTAGACAAGAATGATTCTCATCAGTCTGTAGCTCTGCAGACCCCATATAAGGGTACACCCACCTCGTTTCTTCTTATGTGGAAGACCACTGGGGATGGGTTCAGGCAATTGGGGTTAGAGGAAGGTTGCAACTGGTATTTTAGGTTGCCATATGTGTATTGAGGAACTGCTGAAAGTTTTCAAATAGGGAGGAGGAAGTTTCATGATATTAGGTTATTTGAATATGTTTTTCCAGGTTGAGACATTTCCAAGATGTTGAGGCATCAACAATAAGCATGTCTCATTACAAATCTCAGAGGGAGCATTCCATTCTGCTGTGGCCCCAGTCATGGTCTCTAGGTTCACATTTTGACATTTTCCCTTGGATAAATATTATCTCATCTCGGTTTATTTTTAGTTCATTTAGGCCACCAAAGCAATAATAATAATCCCCAAAATGGAGAGAGAGGTGCTCTGATGATCAATAGAATACATAAAAAATCATTTTTATGCAGCGTGAAAGTCAAGAGGGTGCTATTAGTACAACTTCCCACAAGCACCCTCTCATTCTCTCCATCCACCCAGTTTGTGTTATTTCCTTCAAGACCTTGCCTCAAGTATTTTTCCTCTCTGAAGCCATTCCTGACTCAATCTACCACATCTGTATACAGGAACAGGCACAACTTCATATTCAAGTCTAGGAGGTGGTGTGGTACAAGCTTTGAAAAGGGGCAGATTAGGCTGGGCACGGTGTCGCACACCTGTAATCCCAGCACTTTGGGAGGCTGAGGTGGGTGGATCACGAGGTCAGGAGATCGAGACTATCTTGGCTAACATGGTGAAACCCCATCTCTATTAAAAATACAAAAGATTAGCTGGGTGTGGTGGTGGGCGCCTGTAGTCCCAGCTACCCCAGAGGCTGAGGCAGGAGAATGGCGTGAACCCAGGAGGCGGAGCCTGCAGTGAACCAAGATCACACCACTGCACCCCAGCCTGGGTGACAGAGCGAGACTCCGTCTCAAAAAAAAAAAAAAAGAAAGAAAAAGAAAAAGGGCAGATCTGGATTTGAATTGTAGCTCTGCTACTTATATTATCCAAACTGAAAGTCAAATGTATTATCTATACTATGGAACTATTAATATTGTGGTATAACTGTTGGGTTTTTAAAAATTATTTCATTTTATTTTATATAGTTTTTTGAGGTGGGGTCTTGCTCTGTTGCCCAGACTAGAGTGCAATGGTGTGATCACAGCTCACTGCAGAGCTCAAGTAATCCTCCCTCCTCAGCCTCTGGGTAGCTGGGATTATAGGCATGCATCACCATGCCTGGCTAATTTTTTAAAAATGTATTTTTAGTAGAAACAGAGGTCTCGCTATGTTGCTCATGATGGTTTCAAACTCCTGGCCTCAAGTGAGCCTCCCACCTCAGCCTCCCAAAGTGCTGGGATTACAGACTGTGCGCAGCTGCTGTTGGTTTGCTTTGGTTTTTGTTTTGTTTTTTGAGACGGAGTCTCGCTCTGTCACCCAGGCTGGAGTGCAGTGGTGTGATCTCAGCTGACTGCAACCTCTGCCTCCGGGGTTCAAACGATTCTCCTTGCCTCAACCTCCTAAGTAGCTGGGACTCCAGGCATGAGCACTGGACTAATTTTTTGTCTTTTTAATGGAGATGTGGTTTCACCACATTGACCATGCTGGTCTCAAACTACTCACCTCCAGTGATCCGCCTGCCTCGGCCTCTCAAGGTGTTGGGATTACAGGTGTGAGCCACCATGCCTGGCCCTGTTAAACAGCTGTCTCTCACTTCTTTCTTGCTAAGATAACCCTGATTTGTTCATGGTTATCTATTGGGTGGAGACTTTTTTTTTTTTAATCTCATGGACAGTGCTTCCAGCTCCTGATCCATACTTGTCATGTGACCCAATTCTGGCCAATGAGATACAAGTGGAAGTCTGATGAGAGCTTCCCATTAAAATGTTCATCCTTCACTGTCTACCTTCTTTATGCCTTTAAATTTGACTATGCAAGGACGTGATATTTTCTACCATGAACAGCAGACTAGTGCAAAAACACTGATTCAGAGTTGTGAATTATGGAGTTGTTGATCTAATGTCAGCAATTGCCTCCCTCTGTCCCAGGCTCCAGATCTCTTACCAGGCAAGAGAAGTTAAACAGCCTTGGCAAAGGCCCTACTAGCCCTACTAGCTGGCTGCTCTTTGGTTTGCTGCAGAAAACATCCTTAAGTCTTATAATTACCATCTCATAGAGTACTGTTGAGATTTAAATGAGGAAGCCAGTTCACCTGGAGTATAGCAGAGGCTCCATAAATGCTTCTGGAATTTATTTGCTCGACAATGCTGATGAAGGTGTTCAATGTGATGCCTCGCTCAGTTGAAGTTCCCCAACCATGGAATAGTTGTAGAATGGGAAGGGTGCTTGTGATTGAGAGTGTTTGTCACTTACTCATTCATCACATATGTACTACCTGCCAGCTATGCACTGGGTAGATGATGGTGAACCAATAATAGGCATTATTGGTTAGTTGCCTTCATGGAGTTTAGAGTCTAGTGGTGGGAGACGGTTGGTGATCAAACACCACACAAGTAAATGTTAAATTGCAACTGTAATTCAAGAGGAAAGGTATTGTTCCATACATAAATTATGGAGAGAGGTATCTTTCCAAAATACCTATCTCTCATCTGGGAGAGTCAAAGACGTTTCCCTGAGGAAGAGATGATTGAACACTGACACGAAAGAAGGTTGGGAGCTAGTTGGTTGAGGAAGGAAAGAAAACAAGAACTTTGAGGAGACAGATCTGTAAATGGGCAAGAGTGGATAGTACATTTGCAATTTGTACTTTAATTTCTTAAATTAACTTTATCTTGATTAAAAGTGTGTGTATATGTATACGTGTGTATAAACTATACATGTATATAAAACTATATATGTAGTTTAAAAGTCAAGTGATTACATTGATTAATAATATTGAAAATAATATTATTTACAATGCATGCCTCACTCCTATCCACTTGCCAGTCATATTCCTTAGAGGCAACCTTTCTTTCTTTCTTTTCTTTCTTTCTTTCTTTCTTTCTTTCTTTCTTTCTTTCTTTCTTTCTTTCTTTCTTTCTTTCTTTCTTTCTTTCTTTCTTTCTTTCTTTCTTTCTTTCTTTTTCTCTCTTTCTCTTCTCTCTCTCTCTCTCTTTCTTTTTCTTTCTTTCTTTCCTCAATCTTCCCACCTTTGCCCAGGACTACAGATGCACATCACCATGCCTGGCTAATGGTTTGTATCTTTTCTGTAGAGACAGGGTTTCCCCTTGTTGCCCAGGTTGGTCTGGAACTTTTGGACTCAAGCATTCCTTCCACCTTGGCATCCCAAAGTGCTCGGATGACAGGTGTGAACCACTGTGCTTGGCAGCAATTCTTTTTCATCATTTGAACTTTCTCTTAAAAATTCTAACATTTGGCCGGGCGCGGTGGCTCGAGCCTGTAATCCCAGTACTTTGGGAGCCCTAGATGGGCGGATCACGAGGTCAGGAGATCGAGACCATCCTGGCTAACATGGTGAAACCCTGTCTCTACTAAAAATTACTAAAAAGTAGCCGGGCGAGGTGGTGGGTGCCTGTAGTCCCAGCTACTCGGGAGGCTGAGGCAGGAGAATGGCGTAAACCCAGGAGGCAGAGCTTGCAGTGAGCTGAGATCACGCCACTGCATGCCAGCCTGGGCGACAGAGCAAGACTCCGTCTCAAAAAATAAAAAAATTCTAACATTTACTCCTGCATTTCCAAGTAATATGCTGATTTGCTAACCCAGAACAGATTTCCAATTTCTTCTTTCTTGCCTGCCTTAGGGCTTGGAAAAGCTTGATATTCACTCTTCCAGCCACCCTTGCAGATAGGGGTGACTGTGTGATCCAGTCCTGGCCAATGGGACATCAGATGAAGGCATGTTGGAAGCTTCTAATATCAATGCTGGTATTGTTTTTTTTAATGAATACCATAGCTGAAGTTAGCATCACTCCTCCCTCCTTCTTACTGCCTTAAACACAGATGTAATGGTTACAGTTGAAGGGATTATCTTCTGCCCACAGGGAAAAGGCCAAGAGAATCTTGGAGATACCAGAATTGACATCACTGAATATCAGGACCGAAGCCAGTGTCACTAGCTTTGAGACCATTATTTATTTAAGTGAGAAAAATTAAAATCTATTTTTCTAAAAAACTCTTAGCCTTGATTTACTAGCAGCCCAACACATTCCTAACTAACACTAATGCTGCTAGTTCATGATTTATAAGTTGCAGGCAGCATCTATGGACTTACTGCTATGGCAGCTGGTTTAACTCTTCCACAACCCTCCACTTCCTTTTTATCCATACAACTTCAGTACCTTTCTCCCTTTATCTTTCCAATTGAGTTTTATCACCAATTTTAGCAAATTATCTTTCAGTAATTATATTACTATGACCATATGAATATTATTCAGTTGAGCCAAGTATGTATTAAGATTAATATGATTATATTTCCATCCTTGTACTTTTTTTTTTCCTGGAGCTACTGAATGCTAAATATCTCCTTTGTTTTCTCTGTACCTATTGCTAACACTTTCTGCACTCACAAAGACTATCAATATAATTTCCTACAATCTTAAAGTTAGTAGTTGGATTCTCCCCCTCTATTTTATCCAGAGACCTCTGTTAAAGGAGAAGTTTAGTTACTCTCTAAGCTGGCTACAAAGCCATCATTCTCTGATTTTCCTCTTTTTTTTTTTTTTCTGAGACAGGGTCTCACTCTGTTGTGCAGGCTGGAGTGCAGTGGCACAATCTCAGCTCACTGGAGCCTTTGCCTCTTGGGTTCAAGCGATTCTCATGCCTCAGCCTCCCAAGTAGCTGGGATTATAGGTGTGCACCACCACGCCTGGATAACAGAGACGGGGTTTCACCGGTTTCAAGATGCAGCCTCAAACTCCTGGCCTAAAGTGATCCACCCACTTTGGCATCCCAAAGTGCTGGGATTACGGGCATGAGCCACCATGCCCGGCCCTTCCTCTTTTTCTGTTGGCTACCCTGTTTTCTGAATCTTAGGACTATTCCCTTTTTTTTGGTATTTTCCCATGTATTAATGAAGGATATCATCCAATACCTTTCTGAGAAAGAGTGCATGACAGGCAATTTTTGACACCTTGCACTTCTGAAACTAAATTTTTTCTACTTTTATACTTCACTGATAACTTGTCTATGCACAGAATCCAGTAAAGGCATTTTTCTAATCTCTTCAAGCTGGCGGTATTGCTAAAAAGCCTAATATATTCTGATTCTTGACCCTTCATATACAAGCAGTTTTTCTTCTCTTATTTCACTTTATTTTTACTCTCTGGAAAGTTCAGTCAAGAAATTTAATGATAATTGCCTCAATTTATACCTTTCAGAATTCACTGGGCTGAGCATTCAGTGGGTTCTGTCAATAAGAAACATAATGCTTTATTTAGTTTTTAAAAATCATATTTTATGTTTTCTCTGATGATTTTGTCCCCATTATTTTTTTCTACTCTTTCTGAAACATCTGTTAGTCACACATTATTGTTTCTTAACTGACTGTACACTTTTCTTTTCTTTTTGTTGTCCATTTTGCTGTCTTTTTGTTCTACTTTCTGGGAGATTTCTTAGATTCTGTCTTTAAACATTCCATTAAAGACTCTATTTCAGCTTTCCTATTTTTAATGTTCAGAAACTCTTTTGCCTCTCTAATATTTGTGTTTGTTGCTTTTATTTGATTGATTTATTTATTTTCTTATTTATTTATTTTGAGACTGTGTTTTACTCTCGTTGCCTAGGCTGGAGTGCAATGGCGTGATTTCAGCTCACCACAACCTTTACCTCCCAGGTTCAAGTGATTCTCCTGCCTCAGCCTCCCAAGTAGCTGGGATTACAGGCATGCGCCACCACGCCTGGCTAATTTTGTATTTTTAGTAGAGATGGGGTTTCTCCATGTTGGTCAGGCTGGTCTTGAACTCCTGACCTCAGGAGATCCACCTGCCTTGGCCTCCCAAAGTGCTGGGTTTACTGGCATAAGCCACCATGCCCAGCCTTCATTTTTATTTTTTTATTTTTTATTTATTTATTTATTTATTTATTTCATTATTATACTTTAAGTTCTAGGGTACATGTGCATAACATGCAGGCTTGTTACATATGTATACTTGTGCCATGTTGGTGTGCTGCACCCATCAACTCATCAGCACCCATCAACTCGTCATTTACATCAGGTATCACTCCCAGTGCAATCCCTCCCCCCTCCCCCCTCTCCGTGATAGGCCCCGGTGTGTGATGTTCCCTTTCCCGAGTCTAAATATTTTTATATTTTTTTGAGACAGAGTCTCTCTCTGTCACCCAGGCTGGAGTGCAGTGGTACAATCTGGGCTCACTGCAACCTCCATCTCCTGGATTCAAATAATTCTCCTGCCTCAGCCTCCCAAGTAGCTGGGAATACCGGGTCCTGTCACCATGCCCTGCTACATTTTGCATATTTTGTACAGACGGGGTTTCGCCATGTTGGCCAGACTGGCCTCGAATTCCTGGCCTCAAGTGATCTGCCCACCTCGGCCTCCCAAAGTGCTGGGATTACAGGCGTGAGCCACTACGCCTGGCCCTTTGTTGCTCTTAAATAGTACATTGTTCTTGTTTCATGGGTGCGTTGTTTACATATTAATTATATACTCTTTATACCATCCCTGTAATGTCAGTTTTTCTCAAAGTTATTCTTTTAGTTAGACTTTTGTTTTGTTCTGGTGTTTGTACTTCCTTTTGGAGGCTTTTCTCAAACACTGATGATCTCTGACCTCATGTTGATATTTAAGTGTGATATAAGAAGCTCGGTAGAGACTCTCTGTGAGGGTGGAACTGAATGACTTTTTTGAAAGGAGATATGGTAGACAGCAAGTATCTTTCTTCCTTTTTTTCTCTTTCCTTTCCTTTTTTTTTTTTTTGAGATGGAGTTTCACTCTTGTTGCCCAGGCTGAAGTGCAATGGTGTGATCTCAGCTCACCACAACATCCACCTCTCTGGTTCAAGTGATTCTCCTGCCTCAGCCCCCTGAGTAGCTAGGATTATAGGCATGTACCACCATGCCCGGCTAATTTTGTATTTTTAGTGGAGATGGGGTTTCTCCATGTTGGCCAGGCTGGTCTCAAACTCCCGACCTCAGGTGACCCGCCCGCCTCAGCCTTCCAAAGTGTCGAGATTACAGGCATGAGCCACCATGCCTGGTTCTTCCTTTCTTTTCTCTCTCTCCCTCCCTCCCTCCTTCCGTTTCTTCCTCCCTTCCTCCCTTCCTCCCTTTCTCCTTCTGGATTGGGGAACACCTACACATTCACATCTGTAGATCTTTTTCTAGGACCTTATAATTTATTTAAAGAAACATCCTCTGATCTCTTGCCTTGGGGGAGAGGGATGGGGGGTGGTGGTATAAACTTGGCTCCTGGCTTACTAAGCTGGGTAGAGGAAACTATGAGATGATATCTCACTCATTAGCATATGATCTTTCACTTGCTCTCCTTCTTGCAGGTCCAGTAGCTCTCTCCTGATAGTTCCCCTGATGTACCCAAGTGGGAAGTCCTCCTGGTTCAATTTCACTACAGTACACTCTGTCTCCTGCTAGCATGGAGGAGGGATGGAGTTTTGGGCTGAATTGTATCTCCCTAAATTCAAGTGTTGAAGTCCTAACCCCCTCGTGCCTCAGAACATGAGTGTATTTGGAGATAGGGTCTTTCAAGAGGTAAATAAGGTAAGATGGAGTCATATGGATGGGCCCTAATCCCATATGTTATAAGAAAAGGAGATTAGAACACAGACATGTGGGCTCACAGTGAAACGACCATGTGAGGACCCAGTAAGATGGCCACCTGCAAGCTAAGGAGGAGGCCTTCAAAGAAAGTGACTCTGCTAGCACCTCAATCTTGACTTCTATCCTCCAGAACTGTGAGAAAATAAACTTTTGTTGTTTAAACCACACCATCTGTGGTATTTTGTCATGGCAGCCTGGAAAACTAACATGGATGAGAGCTTGTTTGCACTGGGTGGAGGTGGGGGCCTAGGGGCCTAACAGCTTTGTATCAAGCTTTTCAATCAATCCCTCTGGCATCAGCCCTATCACTCACTCCCACCTTCAACGATAATTGGACACTTGATTTTCAAGGCCAAGCTTGTCCAGCCCTTGGCCTGTGGGCCACATGCGGCCCAGGATGGCTCTGAATGCAGTACAACACAAATTGGTAAACTTTCTTAAAACACTATGAGATTTTTTTTTTTTTTTTTTTTTTTTTGCTCATCAGCTATCATTAGTGTGTTTTATGTGTGGCTCAAGACAATTTTTCTTCTAATTTGGCCCAGGGCAGCCAAAAGATTGGACACACCTGTTCTAGGCTTTTCTGAGGTTCTACAGGCTAAATGGTCATGACCCTCAGTGTCACAGATGATTAAGCTCATCTGTCTTAACTCTGCTAAATCAGTTTCTACTCCTTCAGTCGCTTTCTAATTTCCAAATTTTGTTGTCATCTTTAATACTTTCATCTCCTTCCTTACTCTCCTATCACTGAGGATTCAGGAAGGACTAGAGGGCCAGGATGTGGTGGCTCACACCTATACCAACACTTTCAGAGGCCAAGCACTGCTTGAGCCCAGGAGATTGAGGCAGCCTGCAGTGAGCTAAGATTGTACCACTGAATTCCAGCCTGGGTTATAGAGTGACTCCTTGTCTTAAAAGAAAAGAAAAGAGAAGAAAAAGATGAAGCAATAGAGATAAAGACACTTGCTCAATGCTGTTTTAACAGGGCAGTGCTTTCTGTGAAAGGGTTACCTATGGCTAATTCCAGCAACAGAAACACTTGCTATCCTTAAGAAATATACAAAACCCAACTGACTGCTGGCTGAAAAAGAGGCTCCAAACTGCAAGGGAACTGCCATCGAATGCTCAGTTGGTTAAGTTATACATCCTTAGGTCGATTTCAAATTCAGGCATCCAGGTACATTTTATTCTTCTCCAGGTTCCTTCTTGGGGATAATAGCCAATTTAACAAATTAGTGTTTTTACAGCGCAAAACAACCTAGGAGGAGATAGTACCTGTCACGGCTTCACAGCATATTCAATGACAGATCTGCTATAGTGGCCCCGCATATGATGACATATGGCGGAAGACAGTCAGCAGGCAGACTTGTTTAACTAGATCTGCAGCCCTTTAAAACTGGATTCTGGCTGGGCGTGGTGGCTCATGCCTGTAATGCCAGCACTTTGGAAGGCCAAGGTGGGTGGATCATTTGAGGCCAGAATTTCCAGATCAGCCTGGCCAACATGGTGAAACCCTGTCTCTACTAAAAATACAAAAGTTAGCTGGGCATGGTTGCAGATACCTGGTGATGGGCCCAGCTACTCAGGAGACTGAGGCAGAAGAATCACTTGAACCTGGGAAGTGGAGGTTGCAGTGAGCAGAGATCATACCAGCACTCCAGCCTGAGCAACAGAGCAAGACTCCATCTCAAAAAAACAAAAACAAAAACAAACAGACTGAATTCTTCTGCCCAGATGGCATAGAATGGCATCCTTTTCCCCAAGTCTCACTATAATAAGAGGTTCATGATAATGAAACGACAATTTAGCATCAAATTCTAAACACTTTTGACAATGAGAAAATGAGATTAGCCATCTTAATAGTCATCTATTAAGACCATTACTTAAATGATAATCAAAATAACATTACTTTTCCCCAGGAATTTAATTAAAAATTTTAACTCATAAACAATTTTGTTAGAAACAGCACTATCTTGTTACCAGTTTTTATATGAACATTTGCTTTGTTGCTGCCTCCTAAAATAACCATCAAATTCTAAACTGTGCTGAAACTTCCAAGTTCATGATGCATACTGCAGCAGATTCCAGGATCATTATTCTGAGGAGCTAACTACTCCAACTAAGGACAGCAGTCAACATTAAATAAATAATCACTAGGTTCAGAATGGAAGAATACACACAGGTAAAATCCATTACTTACTCTACGGCTGTCTGTTGCAAAACTGCATGTCCAGCATAATTTAGGATGATGGTCTTCAATGGCTAAGGGTGTGCAACTTTATGCTGTCAGAATACTGTACTGTGTTTCTCAAATTTTAAGATACATCAGAACCATCTATAGGCTTGTTAGAAACACAGGTTGCTGCCCACCTCCTTGAATTTCTGATTCCATGGGTCTGGGGTGAGTTGGTGAATCTGCATTCCTAACAAGTTATCAGGGGATCTGATGTTGACAGTCCATCCAGGGACCACACTTTGGGAACCACTGCTGCACTTAAGTGTTTATGAATAAAGATCTTTGGAGAGAGAATAGTAGAGTCTCATGGTGAGTGTGGCAGAAGCTTTCATATTTATTTACTATTCTTCTGCCAAAGGAATCAAAACATTTGAGTAACAGGTAATTTCATGGTTGACATTTTAAAATGATCCTTTCGAACATCTTCCTTTGCTAATCTAACCAATAAATACAGCAGTAGTTAGCCAGTAGAGGGACAACAAGCTATCTGAACAAAGTTGAGTTATTAGATACCAAAGAGGAAGAAAAGATTCTTGACTATCATAAACCAACAAAAGGAATGGTTTAAACATGAACACTGGGTTTCTTTGAACAAACAAATTTAGGATAGTTTGGTAAAAGCTTTTGTACAATTTTGGAAACGGACTTCAGATTAAAGGGTTAAACACACTTATTTATCTTCATTCTCCCCTAAAAAGATGGTAAAAGAACATAAAGGGATAAAACGATAGGGGCAAAGAAGATAGAGGAGGAGTCATCAGCAAAGGTTATATTTCAACACAATTCTGAAGAATAGAGAGGGTCGATGGAGGAGTGAAAACTAGTTTAACAGAACAGTGAAAGCTACACTGTAATACGGCCATAGAGGTCAGTACAGAAAGAGCCCAATTCCCTACAAAACCCTAGCGTGGTCTGGGCCTTGGAGATGACAGAGATCACTACAAGAAAATACTGATGAAGGGCCCCAGGATCCCAGAAGGTGAGGCAGAGGTGAGCAGGTAAAAGCAAGGGGCCAGGTCAATGTTGGCACTTGGAGTTGCTGGAGTCTCAGGTGCCCTGTCCCACTCCTCGCAGTCAGCAAGAGAAAGAGGAGGGAGGCTTGCCCAGCAGGCACAAAGAAGGCAGGAATAAGGCACCTGCAGGAAAGAAAAGAGTGTGAAAGATTGCATCCTAAGCAGTTACTCATCCAGACCTCTTCCCCTGAACTGCTTCCAGAATGCTGGCAGCCAAGTGAATGCCTCCTCAGGCAAGGGATTGTAAGATATTTCTCATGAGAAACTGACAAGCCCCAAAGAAAAGACATCTAATTTCTGACATTTGAGGTATCTTCCCATGAAAAAATGAGCTTTCGTCTGATCACCATACAGCAAGCCCACCAGTGAGCCCATACTTTTCTCACCCACATACAGAGTTTCTGGTGAGGTTTCTATTACCTCATTCCTGAGAGGAAAAGGTTTACAGACAGCTGACGAAAGCCTCTAACGTGATGGGTCTAAAACAAATACATGAGAAAGGAAGCTAGAGAAAGCCAAGACTGGGCAGGAGGCAAAGGATACAGCCTATCTGGAAAGATAGAAAAAGTTAGTGCGACTGTGACATGATCACTACATTCTATTTATAACAGACAGCATGAAATGAGCTCTTTAAATAGTTGAGATAACAACTGCAGTAGAAAGTAAAGCAAGAAAATATCCTCCAAAATAGGGCAAAAGATGAAGAGATGTGCAACAGGAAAAAACAATGAAGAACATTCTGAGATTAATCCAGTTTAAAAAATAAATAATAAGATTGAATAATAATTGATAATTTAATAAGTGCCTGAGACTGTTCTAAGTGAATCAGACATATTAGGGAGGTAACTACTATTATTATCTCCATTTTATAGATGAGGAAACTGAAGCACGGCAAAATTAAGTGACATTCTCAATAGTAACACTGGAAGCTAGAAGATAAAAGAACAATTTCTGCCTGTAATTGCAGCTACTTGGGAAGTTGAGTCAGGAGGATCACTTGAGTCCAGGATTTTGAGGCTTTTGAGGCCGCAGAGAGCTATAACCATGGCACTCCAGCTGGTGTGACAGAATAAGAACCTGTTTTTAAAAATTTAATTAATTTTTTTTGAGACAAGGTTTTGCTCTGTAGCCCAGGCTGGAGTGCAGCGTCATGATCTCAACTCACTGCAGCCTTGACCTCCCTGGGGTCAGGCAATCTCCTTACCTTAGCCCCCTGAGTAGCTGGGACTACAGGTGCGCACCAGTATGCCCGGTTAATTTTTGTATTTTTTACAGAGATGGGGTCTAGCTACATTGCCCATGCTGATCTTGAACTCTTGGACTCAAGTGATCCTCCTGCCTTGGCCTCCCAAAGTGCTGGAATTACAGGTGCAAGCCACTGTGCATGGCCTAAAAAGTTTTTTTAATTAAAAATTAAAATAAATAAGTGAAAGAGCAATTTCTATAAAATCATGAATGAAGAAGTTCTGGTTAGAATTCTACACTTGGTCGAACTCTCTATTAAAAGTAAAAGTTGAATAAAGATATATCTAGTATGTAAGAACTCAAATTTTACCTTCTGTACCTTTTCTTGGGCTGTTACTAAAACATATGCCATGGAAAATGAAGCAGTAAACCAAGAAAGAAGGCACAAAACACAGAAATGGGTTTCTCACACTACAAATTAAGGAGTGTCCCAGGCTGGGCGTGGTGGCTCATGCCTGTAATCCCAGCACTTTGGGAGGCCGAGGCAGGTGGATCACCTGAGGTTGGGAGTTCTAGACCAGCCTGGCCAACATGGAGAAACTCCGTCTCTACTAAAAATACAAAATTAGCTGAATGTGGAGGCACATGCCTGTAATCCCAGCTACTTGGGAGGCTGAGGCAGGGGAATCGCTGGAACCCGGGAGGCAGAGGTTGCGGTGAGCTGAGATCACACCATTACACTCCGACCTGGGCAACAGAGAGAGACTCTGGAAAAAAAAAAAAAAAAAAAAGGAGTGTCCCAGGATGACACTTGAGCAGTGGATTCACAGAGCAACTCATCTCCACTGAAACAGTAGAACGATGAATTTCTGGAGGAATTGTTTTCAGGGGAAAATTGGAATTGATTTTTTGATCATTTGGAAAATAAATATGATAGTCATTTGATAGATCAGTTGTAGAAAAATATCAGGATAGGTGCATAATAAATTAAGTAAATAGATACAAGTTTTTATAAGAAAGAAAACAATAATAGTACACTATTGGCTCTGTTGTCATTGCTACTGGCATAGTCACTTAGCTCCTAAACTGTGAAAGTGCTGTGTTGGAAGGAGAAGTTGCTTGGCATGAAAGAGCTAAATCCTAACCTGAAGCAACAGGTAGTCAGAGCACAACATCTATTGGCAAATCAAGAGAGGGCAGTATAAATTATTTAGAAATAGGGAGGTGAATGACAGAAGAGACAGATAAAAGTGGAATGTGGCTACCTCTAAAAAGGAGAGGAACATGATAGGTATTGCATTATCTTAAAATATTATATTAAAATAGTACCTGCATTGTCTTAAAATATATTAGTTTCTAAGTGTGTGTTTATATTGTTTTTAAAAAATACAGTTTTGAAATTTATTTGTTGAAAATGGACACATGGAACAAACCAAACCTTGTTTTATCGTGTAATTTTCAGAAAATATGTGATCCATAAAGATTAAAAGAAAAGTTGTATTAAGTCTGGCAGCTTCAGTATTAACTTGAAATAAAATATGGTAAGCTTTCCACGTCCTCCTTTGTTTCCACAATCCATATGTACGAGCTAGATCCCAGTCAGAACTTCCACAAACACTTCACTCTTTGGTAGCGGCGGTTATAAATTACACCTCTGCTAATTTGCGTTGTTCCCAACCAGGAGAAACATTACCACAAAAAAAATCAGTTTCATCCTGCAGTGTTTCCGTAGCAACCATATTAAGCTGGAAGAATAAAGCACCTTTGTAGCGGTAGCGTCTATTGAATTACAATGTAAATGTTGATGCCTGCCTGGAAACGTCAAATGACAACAGGTTTACAGAACGAATTCAGTGGTTGTTTGCAGCTCTGGAATCCCAGGCTGCAGAGTTGAGATCGAAGAGGTGCGCCTGGCCATCTTAGTGTCCATTCAACCAAATCTCCTCACTCCATCAAAACCACGCCACTCCCCACCTGCCCAGCTCGTAAAAGGATGCTCACCTGCTTGAAAATCTGTAATATATCTGATGTCTTTTACACAGCAGGACGCGAAAAGTGTTTGTTGTGGATAAGAATGTTAAAAATTCAATTACGCAACAGACCAAACTTTGTGCTTCTTTCCCCCTCTCAGCACAAAGTAACTTTAGTCCCGTCCTCTTCTGCCGCTGTCAAACAGCCCTGTTACTGTGGGCATTAAATGCCTTGTGGCGTACTGCGCATTTGATTCTGGTTGACTTGGGATACCTGAGCTCGGCTCTCATTAGTTCTTCCGCTCGACCCATAATCCCTAGTGTTTGCAGGTGTTGCATTCCCCCAACCCCTTTCTTCGCTTCAACCAGTACCCCCGACCTTCCCATCCCTGCCTTGGAGAAGGAGGAAAACGCAGCTTGAGGTCTACTCGAAGAACTGACCCTCAGCTCTCACAGGCTGCCGCCGAGCTGCAAGCATGCCGACGCTCCACTCAGGTAAACTTCGGAGTGAGTTACCTTCACTTAGAGAAGGGCCTTACCTGAGTGCGCCTCTGCCAATGGCAGCTCACCTGAGGGAGCTCCCCAGCCAATCATCGCGCAGCTCGTCCCTCGGGCTTGTACCCTTTAGTGAAAGAATTCAGCTCCTTGCGAGAAAGTTACCTGTGGCCGCCCAAGTCCGCCACTTTCTGCTCTGTGTCTGCCCATTGCCACGACCCAGGAGGACTCCGCGCCGCCCGGCCGCCTCCGAGCTCGGGCCCCATGTGAGGGGCCCCCCCTTATCCCACCTTTCCGGCTAGGTGAGGGCGCGAGCGGGCGAGCGAGCGAGAGTGGTGAGGGGGGACGGAAAAGCAGAATTACCTGTAGCTCTTGTTCTGCCATCTCGGGCGCTCTCACACACCTTCACCTGCACAGACTTGAAAGTCCAGTTTCACCAGAGGCTGAGGCTCCAGGAAAAGGGGAGCAAGTTCATTGGATCAAACATGTCACAAGAGTCGGACAAGTAAGTGGATCACACGCGCCGGCTGCTGCTACTACCACTTTGGGCTGATGGCAACTGGTTTGTTATGTTTTTGTTTTTGTTTTTAAGTTGCTATTGTTGGTATTTTTCTTTCTTTTTTCTTTTTCTTTTTGGTGGATCCAGACTTTTCCGCATTATGTTTCTACCTTGATTAAGAGGAGAAACCCTACAACAATGTGAATGTTTAATATCCCCTTTGGGCCTTGATAGTAAAAGTGGGTTTTCCTTTTCCTTCCTCCCTTAGGAATGGTCTCAGCTCCCGCTCCCAGATGAATACTTGGATATTGCCAGAGGTTTTGGTAGATGGGCGCGGGAGGCCTGCTCTTCCCCCTCTGCTTTAGCTGCTCCCACCGATCTGGCGTTTAGGGCCATTTGGAAGTTCAGCTGAGTTCCTTCGATTTGTCCAAAGGGCCTACTGGAAAAGTGGGGCTTGGTCGCTTTTGTGTGACCGCAACAAAGAGCTTTTATACCGAGGCAGAAACGGCCATCTTCTCGCACCGGGCAGGAGGGTGGGCGTGAGTGCGCGCCCGCCTGTGGCCCCGAAGGGAGGCTAGGCGCTGGGAGGCC
>NW_012102588.1:982559-985225 GCF_000951045.1 Mandrillus leucophaeus
GGCGCGGGAGGGAGCCAGAGGTGGGTCCCGCGGCCTTTGTCGGGATTCGGCGGGGACACTCCCTTCCCCCTCCTCTCGGGCGCGTCCGGGCCTGGGAACTGGCTGCGTCCTATTGGAATGCGCGGGGCCGCCCTTTTGCTTTCCCCGGTAACTTTGCCGTGGCGTTGCGGCCACCCCGAGGTGGCCTTCCTGAAGGCGTGTCGCCGGAGAGGGCCGGTGCCCCAAGGCCGCGGGCCGCTGGGCCTGTCATGGAGAAGTGGTGGGGACCCGTCCCAAGTTGAGGGACCACGAGGGAGGAGTGGGAAGGCCCAGCGGATCTGTTCAGGGGTGAAGGGGAAGGACTAGCTTCAACATAAAGCCGCTTGGTAGGTTAGGCGGACCTAAGAAAATGCGCTGTCATACTTAAGCAAAAAACTGCCAGATAGTTGTACCCCGTTAGCCACCGATGAGGAATTAACCGAGTACAGCATACCGGAGGGGAAGAACTAGCGTTACCAACACAGGAGAGGGTCTGAGGCAGGGTAGGAAGAGGAGAGTGTGTGGTCGTCTGAGAACACCCCCAGCTCTTCCCTAAATCTTTCTAGTCTTTAAGGAAACACGACTCGAGTTTGAAATTTTCAGTAGCCAAATCCCGAGGCGACAGCAAGTTTTTGGGGTTTGTTTTGATTCTTGCGTGCGTCAAAGATGATTGCAAATCTAGTTTAATTAATCGCGCAATTAACGTTTAGTTTGCTTAGTTTTGTGATACAACAGGACTCGAATTCTGAATGAAAACGAGTCGGTCTCTATTTTCACCAGTTATACTTAGCAGCAATAAGAACAATGTGTTTACCACCAGAAATAAGTACTGAGCGCCCGCAATCTGGTTTCACCACACACATCACCTAGTTTTTATGGGTGATAAGTATCTGGGATTACGTCTGCTTACATTTAATGAACGTTGCTTTTATCTAGTCGTGGTTTCCAACACGAAATTTTGTATCCTGGGAAAAGTAATGGTTACAATGGTGCAAAGAGACAATTCGACCTGGTTTGTTTCTCTCTCATTGGGCTGTTGAAAATGCTTTAAGTCAATACATGACTTCTGGATCATTTCTGCGAATTCTAGCCCAGTTTTCTTAATATTAATATTCTAAGGGAGCCCTGGCAGGGGTGGGTCTGAAGCTTATGCAACTATGTGTGTGAGATGCGGTGGGGACTGTAAGGAAACGGGCCCCTGGGCACACCATGGGGCTTCCTTCCTGAGCAAGTGAGAGGCTTCGTGAGCCTCATTGAAAATCCGCCTTACGAGGCCTGTCTGTAGTTTCTGGAAATAACATGAACGAACACACACTGGATATTCTTTCATAATCCCATTAAGATTTAGGCAATCTTTGGGATTGCACAGGATGATATTTCTGGTTAACAAGTCTGGACTGAAGTAGCATGGTCTTTTTTTATGGTGTGGACTTTTCAGATTGAAACATTCTGCTTTTGATGTTCTGCAGTGTTGATGCTATCGCCAATTAAAACAAAGTATTTTTAGGACATTTTGTCTTTGTACATATTTTAAAATTCTCTACTCCATCTTAAATTTTATGAAGATTTAAGATCTTTGTCAGCAAGCATGTGTACAAGCGAAACAATGCTAAATTAAAAAACTCTTATTTTACTGCCAAAATGTATAAAATATATTCAGAGAACATATAGGTACTATGTGATATGATACTCACAGGTATTTTTCATTAGGTAAGTGTATTTTCTGGTTACCTACTATTCGTAACACATTCAGATAGGCGTAATAGAGACATGCGAAGATGGATAAGATGAGCCCTGTTCTCAGGGGGCTTAAACTGTAGTGGAAAGCAACTCCTGGACAGACATACTTTTAATAAACACAATGCCTAATAGTTACAAAAAATACAATAGTTACAAAAAAGTTTTTAAAAGTACAGTACAGGGGCTGGGCGCTGTGGCTCAGCCTGTAATCCCAGCACTTTGGCAGGGTGAGGCGGGTGGATCACGAGGTCGGGAGTTCAAGACCAGCCTGATCAACATAGTGAAACCCTGTCTCTACTAAAAATACAAAAAATTAACCCGGTGTAGTGGTGGGCGCCTGTAATCTCAGCTACTTGGGAAGCTGAGGCAGGAGATCCCTTGAATCTGGGAGGCGGAAGTTGCAGTGAGCTGAGATTGCGCCACTGCACTCCAGTCTGGGTGACAGTGCAAGACTCCATCTCAAAAAACAAAAACAATACAGGTCATGATAAATACTGCCTCTCCCTACTCATCGCATTTTTGCCTATGATAATTTTAGTCATTTTGTGTGTTTTTTGTTAAGGGATCCTGCTATGATTCAGAAAATGGCTGAAGTTATAGGTATCTCATGTGGATAACCTTTCAAGTAATGGGATGACTCTACATTTTAATTAAACTCTCTAGTCTTTAGTTTTATAAATGCATATGCTTGTTTACATTTGGCTATGCAAAATATCTTTTAAGGTAGGAAACGTCAAGAATTTATCATATCTTTTTCAAACCAATACATATACCCTTTCACTTTTTGAATGAGTATGCCTTGAACGCCACTATATACTTGGCATTGAGATTCACTGGTGAATAGAACCTAGTCCCTGCCTGCATGGTACTTAGTGTGTGTGTGTGGGGGGCCGGTGGGAGGAGGGGGG
>NW_012102588.1:985305-1002097 GCF_000951045.1 Mandrillus leucophaeus
TGTTGACAGTAAATCAACAAAAAAGTAAACATTAATTAGATGATAAGTGCTATGAAGGAAAGCAAAACTGGCTGGAAGGACTGAGAATAATGGGGGAGGTCTTTTGTATAGGGTGATCATGGACAGCTTCTCCAATGAGGTGAGCTTTGAGTGGAGGCCTGAGTGCAGTGAGGCATCAAGCCCTGAGATACCTGGGGTAAGAGTGTTACAGGCAGGTGGAAGAGCAATTGCAAAGGCCCTGGGGTGACAGTGTGGTTAGACGGTCTAGGACCAGAAAGGAGCTCTGTGTGGGTGAATCAGAGTCAGAGATAATGGCACTATCAAATAAACATGATCAGTTCTCTACGTATTAATCTGGACAGTTGCATACTCAAAATGGTCAAAATTGTTCTTGTAAGTGGTCTTGGTAATCAAGAGATAGCAATACCCAATGAGTAAATGATGAACCAGCTAATACCATCAGTCTTGTTTCTTTCCCTGAGTATCACCAGTTTAATGGTGAGGGGTCCAGAGTTCTGTTCCCTACAACGGATTAAATCTTGTACACTTCTTAATTCAGAGATGAATAAATGCACACACTCTGGAGGATCCCTGAGGATTCAAACTAAAGGAGACAAAGTACAGATAGTGTTTGCTCAGACACACCCACCTCCCTAAAACTCGTAGCATAACCTACCTTCAGCTACCATCTCCACTCCTTAACATTAGGCTTGTGCAAGGTAAAATTTGCCCTTGCTGCCTTCCTCTTGC
The DNA here is from genome assembly GCF_000951045.1 of Mandrillus leucophaeus. NCBI lineage: Eukaryota > Metazoa > Chordata > Mammalia > Primates > Cercopithecidae > Mandrillus > Mandrillus leucophaeus. The sequence continues at coordinate 986,056 of NW_012102588.1, forward strand.
TCTTGTTCAGTTTCTATAAACTGTATCCATCAGAAAACATGAACTTGTCCACTGTGTCTGGAGGAACACTGCATAGCATGTGCTTTAGTGAGTTTCCCATCTTCAATGAAGTAAACTGACATACAGGCAAAGTTAACCTAACTGAAAAACAAGTTGAAGATGATGCACATGCTTAAAAATAGGAATCTCCACATGAATTTCTAAAATGATTGCATCTCAAACTCACCTGAGTTTGAAACATATAATATATCATCTGAGGCACCCTGGGTCCCAACCCAGCAGTGTTGAATTAGATTCTCCAGGAGAAAGCACAGAGAATCTGCATCTAAACAATGTTCCAGGCATTATAATTGCCTTAAATAGGACAACACTGCTTCAAATGAAACTTAATGCTAGTTTACATAATAGATACAATTTATATGCAACTTTTCAGGTGCATATCCTGTGTGTAAATGAAAGAAACCTGTGGACTTTTATTTTACTTTATGCTACCTTGGATGAGCAGCTTCAGATATGATTTTAACGTGGATATAAGACTTCTTAGGCCTGCTCTAGATGTTTACTTTCATTGGTTTGTTGAACTGCTGCTTCTGAAAGAAAGGGTTCTTTTTGAAGGGGAATATGTTTCCAGAGCTGTAAAAGAACTGATTTGAAGTGATGTCACCCACATGGGCCTCCGCTAGGCTTGCCAAAGGTCTAGCTCGGGTTTCTGGCTGAATCCCACTCATGTGTGAGCTGATGTTCAATTTTTATTTATTTATATATATATTTTTATTTATTTATTTGAGACAGAGTCTTGCTGTGTTGCCCAGGCTGGAGTGCAGTGGCACAATCTTGGGTTCAAGAGATTCTCCTTCCTCAGCCTCCCCAGTAGCTGGGATTACAGGTGTGTGCCACCACGCTTGGCTAATTTTTTGTATTTTTAGTAGAGATGGGGTTTCATCATGTTGGCCAGGCTGGTCTCAAACTCCTGACCTCAAGTGATCCACCCACCTTAGCCTCCCAAAGTGCTGGGATTACAGGCATGAGCCACCATGCTTGGTATTCACTTTTTTGAGGACTGCTGTTTCACTGAATTCAGATTCTATTTTGTAGCACAAAGTCAAAGGTAAAGAGCTCTAGTTTGATGTTGGTCCCTGGTGAAATGATTTGATAAGATGATGATTGCAGTTTCATTTCTAAGGCTCATGGTAGCTTAAAGTATTACTCTGATAAGATGGTACTAGATCTTCTGTTGGCCTACAGTGAGGGTCTGTTTTAAACTGACTGCAGAGTCCAGGCCATTCAAATGGTCCCAGTGCCACCTGACTTAAGGGAGATCAGGAGTAAGTGTTAGAGCGATCAATGAAAAGCTATGTCTAGCAATTTCTGCTAGGCTCAGGAAAGTAAAAGGAGAATTTAGAAAAGTAGTTGGATAAATCAAACATACATAGAAGCATTTAAACAACATTAACAGTACCCAATCACCTCAAGAAGTGTTTGTTTGAAATGTATAGCAAATTCAAATAAGATTTTTTGGATGTTAGGTTGTTAAATTTACTTTTTAAAAAGTCTTAGGTAATTCAGGCAACTGCCTCAGTTCCTCTTTATGACTTTGGTCTAACTATAGCCATACATTTCTGGTTAAAAAATTAACAATGGTTACATAGTATTTTTCCCCTTCCTTACTTCCTGCCTCATTTAAACCAACATTTTCTTCTTGTTCCCTCCTTCCCTTCTTTCCTTCCTTGGTTTGTCTCCCTAATGTCACTTTCCTGTTTCTTTTTTCCTCCCGTATTACTTGGTGAGAACTGACAGCTGCACAGCTTCTGCACATAGAGATAAATGTGAGTCTGATTTTAGGTGCTGCCATAGTTAGTGAACTTTGCTGCATTCTTTCAGTATTTACAGCATCAGCAGCCCATCGTTGTTACCTGGGCCAAGGGGTAAGATCATGTCAACTAGGTTTAACCTTGGAAAAATTTGAAGTTATTTTTAGTATAAGAAAAGCCTTACCCTAAGTTAATTAGAGTTCTCATTCATGATCCCTGGCATTCACTAGGGCACTGATACTCTTTTCCTTTTCAAGAGGTTTTCAATGACTCTTGTTCAGTTATAAAAACTAGGCCTGGCCAGGCGAGGTGACTCATGCCTGTAATCCCAGCACTTTGGGAGGCCGAGGCAGACAGATCACAAGGTCAGGAGTTCAATACCAGCCTGGCCAATATGGTGAAACCCCGTCTTTAGTAATAACACGAAAATTATCCAGGCATGGTGGCACGCACCTGTAGTCCCAGCTACTTGAGGGGCTGAGGCAGGAGAATCGCTTGAACCCAGGAGGTGGAGGTTGCAGTGAACCAAGATCACGCCACTGCACTCCAGCCTGGGCAACAGAGCGAGACTCTGTCTCAAAAAAAAACCAACCAACCAAACAAACAAAAAACAAAAACAAACAAACAAAAAACAAAAACTAGGCCTAACCTGAAAGAGGGCAGTGATTGGTTTGGCAGAGTTCTCCAGGGAAAATTCCTTAATGAGCAGCAACAGGCTGGATAGGAATTTTTGCTTTGGCCCAGGAGGACTGGTGGGTTGCTTAGTAACAACATGTACCTGGGAGTCCCTCAGACAGCTTCACTGGTCTTCAAATTTAGGCCTCCAAATTTCAGATTCATTCTACCATCTATCTGCCTGCATATTTTCTTCCTTTGGATGAATCTAGGCTCTTCAGATCAGTTTTGTTTATTTTTCCATTACCAGGAGAGTACATTTTATGTTGTAAGTTTCTTATAATGGTAAATGGTAAAAAGTACTGGATTATAATAGGTAATAACGAAAGTGGTTTTTTTTTTTTTTTTTTTGAGATGGAGTTTTGCTCTTGTCGCCCAGGCTGGAGTACGATGGCATGATCTTGGCTCACTGCAACCTCCGCCTCCTGGGTTCAAGCAATTCTCCTACCTCAGCCGCCTGAGTAACTGGGACTATAGGCGTGTGCCACTATGCCTGGCTACTTTTTTTGTTTTTTCAGTAGAGACACAGTTTCGCCATTTTGGCCAGTCTTGTCTCGAATTCCTGACCTCAGGTGATCCATTCGTCTTGGCCTCCCAAAGTGTTAGGATTACAGGCGTGAGCCACCGTACCCGACTGAAAGTGTTGTTTTATGCCGTAAGTTTCTTAATGGTAAATGGTAAAAAAAAAAAAAAAAGTACTGGATTATAATGGGTTAAGTGGGATAGAAGTAAGAAAGCATTCCTTTGGGGATCTCTACCTCCCATCCCCAGTTATACTGGGAAAAGAGAAATGATTCAGCTTCATGAGTTTTGGTGAGCAGTAGTAATATTATTTGTAAAAAGAGCACCTTTTGATTTGCCACATACAATACTAATCAAATAACACATTTTAAGAATTCTTATAGGAAGTGCTAGAAAAGCTGGTGCATTTCAGGGGATTTCAATGTATATTTTGAAAATAAGTCAGGGTTCTGAAGGTTGTTCATGCATTTGAATGGGCATTCAGTGGAAAGCAATCAATGCCTGTGGTAGATGAAGTGCCTTATTTTACTTTGTAATGAACATGGCAATGAACTTTGTGGGGAGCACTTCACTTTCACTCCCAAGGAAATGCTTCCTTTACAAGTGTGAATGCAGATACCCTCCGGAACAGAAACGGAAAGCAAGAATTGCTTGTGGCTTCTCTTTATTTTGGCGCCAGCCTTTCATCTGAACTCTGAATATACAAATATAACTAACCCTGAGAGCCAGAGTCTCTTCTTTTTTAAGGCCCATGAATTTAGGTCAGGGTTTTAGGAGACAAGGAAAGGTTGAAGTGAAGGAGAGAGGCATGGAGAAAGGAAAGGACGAGAGAGAGCAGGAAGAAACTGCGTAACTACTGTTAAGTTGCCAGTGTTTTCTCAGTGGAGTGTGAGCGGCTGGCAGGGGCTGCTGCCGGGGCCTAGGGTGCGACAGCATGTGGCTGTTTGGCCTCCTAGATAATTGGTTTTGGTGTTAATTTGCAATCTAGTATCCTAGAGCTAGAAAGAGCCTTAGGGATCATCCAAATGCATCTTAGGGCATGTGAGAGAGCAGGTATAGGATTTTGATCTAAAAGCCTGGTTTGAGGAGAAAAGTATCTTACATTTTTTCTTCTGTATTTCATTTTGGGATTCTAAGTAAAAATTGAAAATTTGGAGTTTTGATTAGTTTGAAAAAACATGCTTTTTTTTTTTTTTTTTTGGAAGATTGAGAGCAGGATAAGCACTGCATGTTTACTTCTTAAACCATGAACTTGAGTCTGTGAAATACCTGGTTAAAATTCTGATACCATTACTGGGAGTTAAAATGGACTTTTCTTCCCACACTCACCCCAAATCATTGTTTTTGGTTCTCAGTTCAGTGAGCCCCATAAAATAACTGCCTTCTGTACTTCTTGGATCTAACTTTTCAAAGAAACAAGGAACAAAGGTAGATTTTGCCTCTTTCCTGCATTGCCAATAAGATAATTAACATAAGATCAGAGGATTTTTCTTTCATTATTTTTCATCTGTAAAATGGAGTTGAACTAAATGATCTCTGAGAATAATTATCTGCTGCAATATTCTGTGTCTCATTTTCTCCCTCCAGAGGGGTCTGGAGAGCTGGTCGTGGCTCACAACGGGGGCCATGAACATTAGCAAGACAGGAGGTTACAGGCACAGTGGGACCTGCTTCTGCTCCCAAGCCCCCTCACCTCCTTTACCAAAATCAGTGGTGGTCTGATTCAGATGACAAACAGACTTTTGGAAGGCAGGAGGAATTCAGAGGATCACATGGAATTCAGAAGGGCAGCAAGGCGGTGAAATCAATGGTTTCACTAGAGGACTCCTGCACAGCCTTACTGGGCTGGTAGAAAAGTGGTACAAGAAAATCAGACAAATGGGCTGGCAGGGACGCTGAGAACTTCTTCCCAGAGACAGCCCAGGAAGTGGTTCATTCTCACAGGCTCATGAAGTGAGAGTGAGGCAATATCAGAATGAATGGAACATTGACTAAAATTTAGTAAGCTGAAAACCTTAAATAGGTGAAAGGGATGACCTCCTCCTCCTCCTTCTCCTCTTCCTTCTCCTATTCTTTCTCCTCTTCCTCCTTCTCCTTTTCCTCATCCTCTTTCTTCTCCTTCTCCTCCTCTTCTCCTTCCCCTTCCCCTTCCTTTTTTTCTTTCCCCTCCTTCTCCCTTTCCTTATTACTCCTTTTAATAAAATGTAATTCACAGATACCCACTGTCAAAAAATGTTGCCAAGCAAGTAATTTAGTAAATGTTCAGAAGAGATTTCAAATAATATAAGGATAAGAATAGAAGCTGCAGTTTCACTTCAAGGATAAGGTAATGTATTATTTCACTTCAGGACGCACAATGATCATTCATTTAGGACAGGAATAAAATCTCCTCTGGTATCCTACTGTGTTATAGAATTTAAAAGTCTCTGAAGTCAGTTGCCCCTGAAAGGCTCTCATGTTGGAGGGAATTTTGAGTAGGTCTCAGGACATTTATGTTTCCTCTGCAGAGTAGGAGTTTTAAGTTGCTCTGGAGTCCTGGGGTATACTTTTAAGAATATGTATATCTTACATATTTTGGAAAATAATTTAAAAAAGGACAACTACCTCAATAGAAAAGTGGTCAAAGAGCATGAGTAGACAATTAGTAAAAGCTGTATAAGTGGCTAATAAAGACAGAAAATAATATTAGCTATAAGCTGTATTAGTGATAAGAAAAATACAGATTATCTAACAGAGATATTCTAAGTTTCCCTGTCAAAGTGGCTAAAATTAACAAAACTGGGTTCAGGTAAAATATATTTTTGGAGAATTATAAATTATCACAAACTTTCTGGAAGGCAGTTTTGCAAAACCGGTTGAAATGGGTCTACCCATTGACAACTAAATTCCAGTGTCAGGAATTTGTCTTAAAGACATAACCAAAGACATACAGTGCCACATGATTTTTAAAAGCAAAAAAATCAGAATAACCCTAAAAGCCCGGCTATAAAGAGTTGGTTTAGTGAATGGTTTAGTGAGATGATGGGACAATATGCAAGCATTATAAATCACATTCATGAAAAAATCCTTAATGATAAGATAAATGTTCATGATGTATTATATCAGAATGTTTATAGGCATAAAAAGATGAAGAATAAAGAATTCAGAAAAAAACACAAAAAGTTAACACTGGTTTGCTCTCTTAAGGATAAAATAAAAGTACTTTTTTTGTCTGTTATTGTTTCTCTGTGTTTTCATTCTGTGCTGATGTGAGCTTGCACTGCTTTTGTAATTAAGGATAAATTTTATTTATGCATTTATGTATTTATGATGTATTTATTTAAAAAAGTTAAAGATTATGTATAAAAATAGTTATCAAGTGGAGACCCTTAGAAATGATACCCACATCTCTAAATAAAATGGAAAAGCCTGCTTGCTACTTGCTCGTTGCAGGTAGAATTGACCCGATCCCCTGCAGAAGTCCCTGCCCTCTCCCCTCTGTCCCAGGAATGCCACGCTGCCCTTCATGCTGGCATGCTGCCTGTCGGTTCTGCGCTATTCCTCAGTGACCTGTAGATGCCTTATCTGTGTCTCCACGACCTTGTCCTTTTAGATTTGCATATGGGTTAAGTTCAATTATTAAATCCAATTATTTTTCAAAATAGCACAAGTAGGTGTGGGAGTTTCCAACATGTGTATAATTTGAGGCTGAGGAATGACTAAGAATGAAAGAAACTCAGTTTGTTCCACTCAGTGGGCTGCATGTGCCTACGTAGTTTCACTTGAAGCAAACTCTCCCGAGACAAACCTGCCGGCCACATCGCCTCAGACCCCGCCTGAATGTTCATGGGAGAGACTTGGTGTTGGGCCCAGTTTTGAGCTCTTTTGGAGGGACAGGGAGAGCCTGAAATATGACTTCCTTTAAAAACAAAAGGTAATTCTAGGCAAGGTCGAGGGTTTCTTTTAAATTTTATTTTCTAGAATAAAAATTTATTTATTTTTTAGAGTATAGACTTGCTTCTCCCCGGAGGGCCACACAGTGACTCATCTGACTGCTTCTGCAAGCTGGTGCATAGATCATGCCAGACCAGCTTGGGTCTGTTAGTTAAGCTGCAGGCGATTGCATCATAGGATTTACTGCAGGCGTCTTTAATGGAAGTGTTGTCGCCAACATGAACTTATTTGCTTATCGACCTATCCAAGAAGCATCCACAGCAGGGAACAAAAAGTACCTGATGGGAACTTGCTGGGGAAACTGGCCTCCCAGAGTCACTGAAGTTGCCAACATTGCATTAGGAAAAAAAAAAAAAAAAAAAAAAAAAAAACCAGAAAAGAGGAGGCTAAAAATACGACAACAAAAAAAAGTGGAAATGAACTTTTGTAGAACGTGAGCAAAACCAAAGCAATCTTCGACTGCGGAATCAACACAGAGGTGGTGAAACAGGAACTAGTAGGTATACATTTTGGCTGTGTGCTCAAAAGTGAGTTTGCAATTGCCCCCTCTCTCCCACTCCCAACTGGTCCTACCCTCCCCCATCCTTTTCTTCGTATTGTATAGAAATTCTTCAAACCTCAAATACTATATCTAATATTTTCAAAAAATCATGATCTTCTTTGGATGTTAAAAGTCTAAGTGGCTCGGGCGTGGTGGCTCACGTCTGTAATCCCAGCACTTTGGGAGGCTGAGGCGGGAGGATCACCTGAGGTTGGGAGTTCGAGACCAGCCTGACCAACATGGAGAAACCCTGTCTCTATTAAAAATACCAAATTAACCAGGCGTGGTGGCTCATGCCTGTGATCCAAGCTATTTGGGAGAGACTGAGTCAGGAGAGTCGTTTGAACCTGGGAGGCCGACATTGCAGTGAGCCAAGATCATGCTGCTGCACTCCAGCCTGGGCAACAAGAGTGAAACTGTCTCAAAAAAAAAAAAAAAAAAAAGTCTAAATAAAGGCACCTATCCTTAAGGGACTTGTGGGAGACTTGAGGGAAGGACTACAGTCTCCTTTTATCTTGTGTTTCTCTTCAGTTTTAGCAAACATTCTGTAAGGTATGTTTTGTATCATATTCAGCCACATGAAAAACACAAATTTGCATTTTGATTTTGTTCACAAAATTTGGGACACAAGTCGTTTATCACTTTTAGCATCTCGAAGTTGAACTGGGGCAGCAGTAGTCTTGTTATGCTTTTTAGCCTTCCTAATCCTTCCTAAGCAATAAAATATCTATGTGGTCAAATCCCAGGACACATTGAATTACAAGCTCCAAGCTTTTCCACTGCAGCACACCCATGCGTGCTTGGAAAGATGAACAAAATTAAACATGCTATTTAGAGCTTTCAGGGCTAACTAGATTTTGCTGCTGTTGTCATTGTAGCAAATATTTCTAGAGTATGGAAGAAGTTGAAAATGCTATTTTGATAGAGAGATTTTTATTGTACTGTATATTTAATGAATTATTTCATAAATTGCTGTTGTGAAGCATTTCGGAATGACCTGCCTCCTAGCTTTCAATGCTATTGCCCAGGCTGACTTTTATTGCAACTGTTTTATGATACAGTTTTGCATCATATGTGTTTACTTTTTAAAGAAGCATTTCCTGGGAGGTTTCTTTTTCTGATTATGAAAATAATATGTGCTCATGATGAACAATTGGAAAATAGAAAAAAGTGTGTAGAAGAAAAATCACTCATAATTCCAGTACCCTGTTAATACTTTGTCTTTTCTTACAGTTTCTAATATGTGCATGCATAGTATATCAGTGTGGTTTTACAAAGAGTGTGCAAATTATGATTCTGTTTTTTGCATCATTCATGCCATTCTGCATTTTCCACTTAATACTATACTATTGGTACTTTACCAGTCCCTTAAGTATTCTCCTACATGGCATTTAAAGGTGAAATCTACCATCTTCTATTTTTAATATTTATGTTCAGTGTTATAAATCATGTTTGTATGTAAAGGTTTTTATCTCTGGTTATTACTGTAGAATAGACTTCTGGAAGTACAAGAACAAAAGACAAATATTTTTATGTCATTGATACATAATTTGAAAATGACACCTAGAAAGATTCTAACAATTTGTGTTTTCCCAACAGTGTTTGAGGGTGTCTTTTTCTCATTGTCTCACCAGTAAATGACAATTGTAATTTGTTTATTTGCAAGGCAAAAAAAAAAAAAAAAAAATTGCAATTTGATAGTTAAAGGGATTAAACATTTTCTCAGATTTTTATTTTGTAATTTGTATTTCCTTTTTAGTGAAGCTCTTGCTTTTACCCTGGCTACTACCTATGATTGTGTTACGTTCTGGAGGAGAGGGAACTTGGCTGAGGGGAACTTTGAGGCTGAGATCCAGCTGTGCTTCCCTCTGGTGTCTACCCAAAGTTGTACCTTCCAACATCTGTACAGTTGCAACACAGAGGCCTGTTCTTATTTTTCATTTATTAAAAAATAAATTGAGATACTCATATTTTTATCATTGACTTGTGAGAGCTCTTTTTGCACCTAAAACTATTAACCCTCTTGTTAAAATCCTGGCTATCATTTCAACTTGTTACTTTAATTTCACGTTTAAAAAATGTTCAGAGGTTTAAATTTTTAAATGGCAAATATGTTGGTCTTATGCATGTGTGAGTACTTTCATTCTTTTCACATATGGAAAGCTTGAGATTAATCTTTATGGATTTTACTCATTAAATTTTTTCTTTCATTTTAGCCTTTTTAAAGTGTTATTTAAAAGATTCTATAAGAGGTAGCTAATTTATACTTAAATGTAAAAGTATCAGAAAATAACAATTTTCTACCACTCAGAGATGTTAATACTGTTAACATTTTGAAATCTGTATTTTTGCTCCCTTTTCTGTGCATATATATACAATTACACTATGTATGAAAAGATAAGATAGTGATTTATGTACTGTTTAGTAACTTATTTTTTAAACTGATACTTATTACGGATAGCTTTCCACGACAATAAATATTTTTAATGGCCCAATAGTTTTACATTGGGTAAAAATATCCAAATTAATTTAACCATTTCTTCTTTGTTGTATATTTAGATTTTTCCCTGTTTTTTACTACTAAGGTCAATACTTGAATGATTATCCTTTTTTTTTTTTTTTGAGACAGAGTCTTACTCTGTCAGTCAGGCTGGAGTACAATGGTGCAGTCACAGCTCACTGCAACCTCTGGCCCCCGGGTTCAAGCAATTTTTGTGCCTTAGCCTCTTGAATAGCTGGGATTACAGATGTGCGCCACCATGTTCAGCTAATTTTTGTATTTTTCAGCAGGAATATTGGGGTTTTGCCATGTTGACCAGGCTGGTCTCAAACTCCTGGTCTCAAGAGATCCCCCTGCCTTGGGCTCCCAAAGTGCTTGGATTACGGGCGTGAGCCACCATGCCCGGTCTTGAATGATTGTCCTTATTACTAAATTTTGCACACTTCTTAGTTATTTCCTTGACATACATTCCAATGAATAGAAATTCCTAATCAAAAGGTACGCACTTTTTGAAGACATTTGGTTCATATTTCCAAATTGCCACCCAGATATTTTCTCCTAATTAACGACTCCCACCAATGGTGTATCTGAAATTAGGATTCCACACTCCGTCTCTGACAATGCATATTATAATCCTCTCTTTAGGCTTTGCCAATTTTGTAGGTTAAAAATGGTAACTTGTTTAGAATTGCATTTCTTTCCATTTACTCAGGTGGTTTTTTTGATCACAGGAGAGCTTTATCTTTGTTTGCTTTAAATATATAGAGAGTATTTTGAGATCTTGAAAGTGCTTAGGGTTTTGTACAGAGTTCAGCTGTAGAGCATTTACAGTCAGTAAAAAAGAGTTTGTTAGCAGAGTGTGGAGCCATGATCTCTTCTCTCAGTACGTCACTGGCTCTGAGAACAATCCCTAATTCACAGCCCTCATTCCTCTTTGCCAATGAAAGCAGTGACTCAGATCAGCATTTCAAGTCCCCTGATCAATGACCACAAATTCAAGGAACCTAGTCAAGGGTGAGTTCAGGATGAATACATCCAAACGACAACAAATGAGTGGCCACCACATAAGCCTATTTGACTATGTGATTTATTGAGTGCCTATAGCCAGACGCAAAGCTGGGTACCGAGCTAAACGCAGAAACCCCAGAGATGAGACAGACTGTTAGGTCAAGGTTTAAGACTGTCATTAGAAAGAACATAATTTAGGAAAAAAAAGCAATTGCACATTTACCTTCCAGTCTTCAATAATTAAGTTGTGGGAAATGTGGAGGCAGGTCCAGAATGAGGCAAGATAGTGTGAGTCTTCAAGTTTCGTGCTTTATTTCGATTTCAAAGGTCTGCCACTATTTTTCATCTCTCAGGTTTGGTCAGGCTTTCATCCCTTCCCTGTTTTTTTCTTTTCTTTTCTTTTTTCCTGTTTTTTTTTTTGGGGGGGGGTATGTGTGTGTGTGGGTGTATTTTTTTCTTTTTTTCGGCCTATTAGTGGTTAGGAAACACTTTGGTTGTTTATCTAAATAGTAGGGCTATTTAAAATGAAGTTACTTTTCAAAGATAGGGCTCCAGGGCTCTGCAACTAAACTTTATATTAAAAACCTCTCCTAGAGCTGCGGGTTAAAACATCTGTCACATGCATGTTGCTTGTAACGTTAAAGGTACCATCTGTGGAAAAGGGCAATTTATGGAAGTAATTTGGTACTTTTCTAAACTGAGATACAACATTAAAACATGTAGGGCAATTAAGAATTTGTCTTAAAAGTGTTGATGGCATTAGAGCCAGCTGCATTAATCAGGAACTCATTATCCAGTCTGTGAATTATTGAGGCTATTTTCTTCAATTTTCCTCTTATGGTTAACCTTGTAGATATATATATGTGTGTATATATAAAAAAAGTATACATATATAAAAATATATATATATATTTTTCCTCTACAAATCTTGCAGAGAGGGCATGAACAGAAAAATTCAGCTTAATTAGTTTGGCTACTGATTAAGGGGAAGAATATACTTAATTCTAGTAGAAGGTTAAACTCATTATTTTAAATACATTCTTAGATTATCTAGGATTTCATGTGATCCAAGCTATATTTTCTCCCACTTTTTTTTTTTTAATGTTCTTGAAGCTGTAAATTTAAGAATTGCTTGATTAGGAAGTCAATCACTTGCAAGCAACAAATAATGGTTCTCCTCCATAAAACCTATAAAGTACTTATGTAAATGAAGGGTAATCTTTAAGTAATTAGTTATATTGCATATATTTATTTATTTATTTATTTTGAGACAGGGTCTCACTCTGTTGCCTAGAGTGGAGTGCAGTGGTGCGATTTCGGCTCACTGCAGCCTTGGTCTCCCAGGCCCAGATGATCTTCCCACCTCAACCTCCTGAGTAGCTGTAACTGGAACTACAGACTCACACCACCATGCCCAGTTGAATTTTGTATTTTTTGTAAAGATGGGGTTTTGCCATGTTGCCCAGGCTGGTCTCGAACTCCTGGGCTCAAGTGTTTGGTCCACCTCTGCCGCCCAAAGTGGTGGGATTACAGGCATGAGCCACTGCACCTAGCCGTATTTTTAACTTTTTGCAAACTAACTCTATAAGTATTTGTCCATGAGTTTTATGACTTTTTCAGTAAATATTTTAATGTCAGCAGAGCATTATATACTGTGGATTTATTATCATTGACTTACATTTAGGTTACATGTAGGCTGTTGCTAGAGTTTTCACTATTATAAAGTCATAATTCTATAAAAATCCTTAGGCATAAAATCTTTCAAGATTTTTATATTCCTGAATTAAGGACCAGTGAGCGAAGACAAAAAAGATTTTTAGATCATTTCCTAGAATGAATTTCTATAAGTAGAATTTCTTAGCTTAAAATTTACAAATACTAAAAAAAAAGTTATTCCACAATTAACTATCAATTTAGTGAGAAAAAAGATACACTTGCCTTTTATACTTCTCTCCTACTACTTTTAATAGAACTTTTACAATTTTTGTGGATATTCTTCCAGATGTTTTTCTAGGCATTGTACTACATATAAATGCACATGCATTTGAGAGTTTTAGAATTTTTCATTTGTCGGCCAGGCTCACGCCTGTAATCCCAGTACTTTGGGAGGCTGAGGCAGGCGGATTACTTGAGGCCAGGAGTTTGAGATCAGCCTGGCCAACATGGTGAAACCCTGTCTCTACTAAAAATACAAAAAATTAGCCAGGCGTGGTGGTGCGTGCCTGTAATCCCAGCCACTCAGGAGGCTGAGGCAAGAGAATTGCTTGAACCTGGGAGGTGTAGGTTGCAGTGAGCGGAGTTTGTGCCACTGCACTTCAGCCTGGGTGACGGAGCAAGACTCCGTCTCCAAAAAAAAAAAAAAAAAAAAATTTTTTTTCACTTGTCTTATTATTTACAAAAATAATTTTATACATGTTGTTTTGTGATTTTGATAGTTTCATATCAATAATACAGTCACTTCATTTTTTTTGGTTGCATGATATTTCATAGAATGAATATACAAGTGACTGAAGGACAAATTCATAGAAGTGGAACCTTTGGGGCAAAGACTATGCATATTGAAGCCTTTTATAGACTGCTCTCCAAAAATGCTACTTTAATTTAGAATCCAATCAATAATGGTCAAATATGCTTACTGCTGCTTACCATCCCAGCAGTGCATCTTATCAGTCTTTTTCAACCTCCGTCTCCTGGGTTCAAGCAATTCCTCAAGTGATGCCTTAGGCTCCCGAGTAGCTAGGATTACAGGCGTGTGCCACCACACCTGGCTAATTTTTGTATTTTTAATGGAGATGGGGTTTGCCATGTTGGCCAGGCTGGTCTCGACCTCCTTACCTTGTGATCCGCCCACTGCCTTGGCCTTCCAGAGTGCTGGGATTATAGGCATGAGGCACCGTGCCCAGCCTCATCTTGTTTTTTTTTTTTTAATGACGTCTAGGTTTTATGCCTTGCTTAGGAAGGCTTTCTCTGCTCTAAAATTAAACACAGACAACCTTTTCCCCCACACAAATGTCTCCTAAATTTTATTCTATCATTCTATTTATTTTATTCTTTTATGGCTTCACATTTTCACTAAAAGCTTTGATCCACCTGGAATTTATTCAATGAAGAAATGAGGTGAAGTTTTTATATAATTGTCTTTCTAGATGGCCAAACTATTGTACCAATGCCATTTATTAAGCGATACTTAATATTTCCCTCACTTGTCTGAAATCCAGCCTTTATTATAGATTAAGTTCCTTTGTATATTTAGGACTATTTTTTAACTCTTCAGTGTGTTACACTGATCTATTTATGCCTATGAAGCAACTATTTATTTAAGTTTATACAATGTTCTAATATCTGGAAATGTTGTGCCATCTAATTAGTCTACTTTAAAAAAAAATCTCTGGTTACTTTGGCTTTTTTTTTTTTTTTTTTTAATGCAAACTGGAATCAGCTTCTGTAGTTCTTAAGAAAACCTGATTTGGGAGTGAGGAGAAGGGAAGGGATTCATTAAATTTTATGAATAACTTTAGTATAGAGTTGATATCTTATTAACATCATGCATTCCTATAAAAACAAATGTTTTGCTCTATTTATTTAAATCATCTTTGATGTTCCTCAGTATCATTAAAACATTTTTTCATTAGAACTTGTACTTTTATTATATTTATTTTTAAAAGTTTATCCAAAAGCATATTATCTTTTTGGTACTATTTTAAGAGGTATCTTTGCTTATTAAATATATTTTATTTCATTTAATTTATATTTTGAGACACTGTCTCACTCTGTCATCCAGGCCGGAGTGCAGTGGCACGATCTCAGCTCACTGCAACCTCCGCCTCCTGGATTCAAGCAATTCTCTGGCCTCAGCCACCCAAGTAGCTGGATTACAGGTGATGCCCAGCTAATTTTTGTATTTTTAGTAGAGAAGGAGTTTCACCATGTTGGTCAGGCTGTGTTTTGATTTCTTAAATCTTTCTCTTTTATTACACTGGTCAGGATTGGCAGAGGATGCTTTCAGTGTTTCACCGTTGAGCGTAATGGTGCTGTTGGTTTCTTGGCTGTTGTCTTAGTGCAGTCAGACTGCCACAGCAAAGTACTGGGTGGCTTATAAACAATAGAAACTGATGTCTCGCCGTTTCATAGGCTAAAGGACTGAGATCCGGGTGCCAACATGGAGGGGCTCTGGTGAAGGCCCTCTTCTTAGCTGGCTAGTTTTCTGGCCACTCCACCTCTAAATACCATCACATTAGGGATAGTGTTTCAACATGTGAATTTTAGGGGTGTACAAACATTCAGTTTATTGCAGCTGTTAATAATTTTTATATTGGGTTTTTTCCTTTGTTTTCTTAATATAGTGATATCAATCAATAAATTTCCTAATCTTTTTTGAGTAGTTTTGCATTCCTGGGATAAGCTTTACAGGGTCATGTTGTTGTTGTGGTAGTTGTTTAAATAATAGATTCAGTTCATCAATATTTTTCTGAGGATTTTATGTCTATATTCATCGCAATCCCACTACTTACTGGGGTTGTGGCCTGGGGTAAATTACTTAATTTCTCTTAGTTTCTCAACTATAAAAAGGGGATAATAGTGAAAGATCTTGCCTCCCAACATTAGGGTGAGGTATATAACCCTTAGAACAGTCTGTGAGACGTGGTAAATACTCAGTAAATGTTCGTTCTCATTGTTGTTATTGTAACTGACACTAGTCTCCTGTTTCCTGGGTGTGTGTATGTGTCTCTGTGTATGTGGGTGCATGCTATCGTTGTGCTTTTTTTTGGTTTGTTTTTGTTTTTGTTTTTTTTGAGATGGAATTTTGCTCTTGTCGCCTATGCTGGAGTGCATTGGCTCAATCTCAGCTCACTGCAACCTCCGCCTCCTGGGTTCAAATGATTCTCCCATCTCAGCCTCCCTAGTAGCTGGGATTCCAGGCACCCGCCACCATGCCCGACTAATTTTTGTATTTTTAGTAAAGACAGGGTTTTCATCATATTGGACAGGCTGGTCTTGAACTCCTGATTTCAGGTGATCTTCCCGCCTTGGCCTCCCAAAGTGCTGGGATTA
>NW_012102588.1:1002380-1003807 GCF_000951045.1 Mandrillus leucophaeus
CAGGATGGTCTCGATCTCCTGACCTCGTGATCTGCCCATCTCGGCCTCCCAAAGTGCTGGGATTACAGGCTTGAGCCACCGCGCCCGGCCGGGGGATATCTGTGTTATACTAGCTGATTATAATGAGCTTGGAAACGTTCCATGCTTTATTATGTGCTGCAACAATTCAAACAATGTTGAAATTATCTATTCCTTGAAGGTTGCTGGGCCCATGAAAGTCCTTGACCAACCTTTCAATGTCTTCCGTGCTCCCTTTGTGTATCTACTGAGGCTTTCACACTAGGGCCAAGTTTCAGCATTTATGTTTTACAGGAAGTCATCAGCTTCTGGTCTCCCTTATCTCACTGGGTCTGTCTTCTCACCCTTTCTTCATCAGATTTTACCTCTCCTGCCATTCTCTTCATCCCAGTCCCACTGTTACACACATACACATACATTTACACGCTCACACACGTATGTGCACACACAGAGGACAGTTCAGTGCCTTTATGAATACTTGGCTAGAAAAACTGGAGCCACAGTACATTAGACTTATACAGTGATTCCTGGGGATAGAACTGGGACCAACAGGTGAAAACAAAGAGATTTTGTCTCAGTTTATGTATGTGTTAGTCCAGATGCTCCAAGAAGCAGACACCATGATGAGGTTAAACATGCGAAGATCTTACTAAGGGAATGCACCTGTGACGGAATGGAGTCGGGGGGGAGCTCAGCAAGGCAAGGAGAGCCCCCAGACTCTGAGGCAAGCCCAACCCAAGGGCTGGGGAGACCCAGCGGTCTAAGAAAGCTTCCTCAAAGCCCTAGGAGTGCTTTATTTTGTGCCATCAGGGCATCAGAGGAGTCCTGCATCTGCCATGGAATCCGGGCCAGTACAACCTCCGGCTGGGAGCAGCTTGTGGGAGGCCTGGCGGCAGCCGGGCCCATGGGCAGCTGCTCTCCCTGCAGCTGGAGTGCTGCAAGGTGCCTGCTAGTGGCTGCCACAAAGTGAAAGTTTCCTAACAACTTGAGCTTTCTGCCAGTGGAATGAAGAGCTTTTTCAGGTAGTAACTTATTTCTAGAGATGTTTAGGCAGAAGAATGTTAGGATGGGACTGTTTGTGTTTGAGTGAAAAAGTCTCAACCTTTAAGTTCCATTTTCATTCTCACTTTTCTTTCTCCTCCTCCTCTCCTTCCTCCTCTATTCTCTGTCCTTCCCCCTTTCTTCTCTTCCTCCTTCTTCTTCCTTCTTTTCCTTTTTTCTTCTCCCTTTCCTTTCTTTCCCTTTCTTTCCTTTCTTTTTCTTCTTTCCTTCCTTTCCCCATTCATCCCTTCCTTCCCTCCTCCCTTCCTCCCTTCCTCCCTTCTCCTCCCTTCTCCTCCCTTCTCCTCCCTTCTCCTTCCTTCCTTCCTCCCTTCCTCCCTTCTCCTCCCTTCTCCTCCCTCCCTCCT
>NW_012102588.1:1003961-1020734 GCF_000951045.1 Mandrillus leucophaeus
CTTCCTTCCTTCCTTTCCTCCCTCCCTCCCTCCCTCCCTTCCTTTCCTCTCTCCCTCCCTCCTTATAGGGACCACTGCAATGAGGTCTTGCAGTAGAAAAGAGAGAATAGACTTAACTCCCTCTCTCTTTCTCCCTCTTTGTCTCTCTCCACACACATGCGCGCACACACACAGACACACACACACACATTAATATTATATATGAGGTTGGAGTGTGGTCATCACTTTTCCCACTTCCTCAGCTTCGCTTACAAATTTAAAAAATGTCTGATGACGCTTATATTCAGCAGTTCAACATCCCCTTCCCCTCTCCCAGCCTGAGAATGTCTTTCTTCCCAGGGTCTTGTCTCATTGTTGACAAGTTCAGGAACTAGAGGTTTACTTAAGTCAGGGTTTCTGTCCTTGTTACAATATAGTGAGGAAAAAAAAAAAAAAACCGTAAAATAGAACCAGGAAGCCTGGGTCTCTCCTGCCATTTCTGCTCTTTCCACCCTTCAGAGTATGTCGAAAACCAAGACGTGTTGCATGCTGGGCACTGCATTTTCATGTTGCAATGAGAGGCAGCTTAAGTGTTTTCACATGGAAGACTTTCTCCCGTGAGGCATGCCCACAGTGCAGAGGTTGGATGGGGGGTGATTTCCAGCATCAAGGAGATAGGGTGTCCAGGAAAGCCTGGGGATTGCACCTAAGAGGTCAGCTTGACCTTCCTCTCTCCTTCCTCTCTAGTGAGTTTCCCATTACAAACTCTTCCTGTCTTTTGCCAGCTGACTGGTGTTGGGGCCATTGTAGTCTACCAAAGACGGCTTAAGAATATTGCACTTTACAATAATGTTAATATCAAGCTCTTACATAGTTACCGTGCATAGTGTGTCACAGGCGTCCCTCTAAGCACTGTCCATGGATAACTCAATTCTTGAATCACATCTGTGAGGGTTGATGAGGAAATGGGAGCACAGGTATGCTCAGTAGCTTGTCAGAGGTCACAGGGCTGACAGGCATCAGAGATGGAACTGGAACCCTGTGGTTTGACTCTGTGGTCTATGAATTTAACCTCACGCTTCACTGCCTGTTTCCTGAAAAGGGACCAAATGGGGTTTTGGTCTCCTACTTCTCAGGAGATCTGGTGCCCATTTACCTACGGCCTCCCTCTAGAAACCTGGTGGTTTAGTGGTTGACAACTGGCAACTACAGGGTGCCTCTGGGCTGCAGTCATGTTGCAAATGACCCACATAGTATTTTCTTAAAATATAATTTTAATTTTTATCAAAGAAGTGTATTTAGTTTAAAATATCAAATAATACTTAAAACAATCTGTAAAGAAACAGCAGTTTCCCCCACTCTTCTCTCTGATTATGATCTCCAGCAACTGTACTGGATTTCCTTTTACTTCTTTTCCTTTTCCTTTTTTTTTTCTTTTTCCCTTTTAGACAGGGTCTCCCTCTGTGGCCCAGGCTGGATGGAGTGCAGTGGTGTGATTATGGCTCACTGCAACCTTGATCTTCCAGACTCAGGGGACACTCCCACCTCAGCTTCCCAAGTGGCTGGAACTACAGGCACACGCCACCATGCCCAGCTAATTTGTAAAGACTGAGTCTTACTATGTTGCTCTGGCTGGTCTCTAACTCATGAGCTCAGGTGATCCTCCTCTCTTGGCCTCCCAAAGTGCTGGGATTACAGGCATGAGCCACCGCACCCAGACCCTATTCCTTCTTGTTTACCTCTATGTGTCTCAGAAATAAATACTGCTATTTCTTGATCTATGATTTTATGTATTATCTATTCACTTTCAACCATGAAGATAAAGGTTTGGCTCTGCCACAACCTACTTGCATGAATCAATTCTTTCTTCACTTATTGCTACCATCTGAAACCCACTTGCATGGACTTTTAAGGCCAGTGAAAAGCCTGGGCATTTGAAGGTGTGGCAGTGTGGAAAAGCCCCCATACCTCGGTTAAATGTTCTGGATCAAGTTCACTCTGTATCTGCAGGACAGCATCATCCTCTTCCTGTGGCGGGATGCCTTCGGGTTCTACGTCAGTCCTCTACTTGATCATGGAGTCCTGGTGCCTCTGCTTCTATTGAGGACCCTCGCTTTGGCTCTTCACATCTACCCTTTCCATTTTCCTCTCTTAGTCACTACGGCTAAAAGTAAAGGGAACCTGGGATTTTGGAGCCACGTCAATAAATCACAGTGGAAAACTCTTATGAAACTTCATCTGGGGCTTTCAACAGTCTTCTCTCTGTCCCCCTCCCAGTTTACCCTCCTTCAAAGGGTCTTACTGCATTTATCTCCCATTTTGTTTTCAGTTTTGCTAAGTTCCTATTCTCTGCTGGGGATGATTCACAGACGTCTCCTTCCATTCAACCTAACCCCTCTGGATGGACTAGCATCCCCAGGACAACAGAGAGTGCAGGGCAAGTGTCCAGACAGCTGCCACAGTAACACCAAGCAAGCCACTAATGGCCACCAGTGCAAAGGGCTGTGCTCTCAGTCTAGTGGACTCTTTCTGCTAACAAAATCAGGCTGCATTTTGTATTTGATTCAGCTCTGCAGGACACTTTCCTTGGGCAATATTCTAACAGTTGTTGGGGAGTCTGTAGTTAAAAAAATTCTCGCTTTCCTCAGAGACAATGCAGACAAGATGAGGCTTTCATAGAGCATCAGACAATATAAAAAGTACAACACTGACCTTTGTTTTTTTCTTCAGACTTTCATGTCCATTTGCAGTCATTTGATGCAAGCATCACAGACATTGTAACTAAGCAGCTATAGTTCCTAGAAAGCTTTAAGGCTTTATGCTTCTTGCAGCCCTACCTGACTTTCTAACAGGCTTACTTGGCTAGCACCTGCTTGATATGAGTGAACCTGGGAGACAGAACTCCACATTTTCATGCAGCAGTGACACCAGGTAGAAGAGACAGCTCACCAGCACCCTGCTTATTCCCACATCACATGGCCAGCAGGAGAGCCCATGTAACTGCAGGGTTCTAGAAGTTCTAGAGTTTTCAGGCTCCACACACTCTTCTCTACTGTAACACGGCTCACCCTCCTGATCTGACACTTCATCAACAGTATAGCAACCTTTTCCTGAACTCTTCTGTGAATCTCCCCCCATATCACATACTTCCCTGCCTCTAATGATGATATCCTCCACCTCCTTGTGACTTTCCCTATTAGAAAATCATTAATCCAGCTTGGTCAACATGGCGAAACTCCGTTTCTACAAAAAATGCAAAAAATTAGGGCAATGCATGCACCTGTAATCCCAGCTATTTGGGAGTCTGAGGTAGGAGAATCACTTGGGACCTGGAGATCGAGGCTGCAGTGAGCCGTCATTGTGCCACTGCACTCTGGCCTGGGCAGCAGAGTGATACCCTGTCTCAAAGAAAGGAAAAAATAAATAAAATCCCTAGTATAGGGAAGGGGAACCATTTCCAGGGTACCAGGAGTGGTACCCATACAGGATCACCTCCTCACTTGGAGGAACTCCACTTGACTTCTCCTGGTGTGTTTGGTTACAAGAATATAATACAACGATTCTGCAAGTGCCTGGTCTTCAGCTATTTTTGCCATTGCCTCCCTGCTCATCACCCATGCCACATGTTTTCTTTCTATGCACTGATCAACGTCCTTTCAACAGAACGATTCACTCCTAGCCCATGAGTTAGCTCTGCATGTTTGAGATCGTTTTGTGCTGCTTCTCTTTTCTCCCGTACTACAAAGACCCCCAAGTTCTTTCCATCTCCGCTGAAGTCTGAAAGTGGAGGTAATGACATCTCAAAGAGTGTTCTAAGGTGTGGTCTACTCCTCTGGGCTTCTGTCCATATTGGGAGGATATTAGCAAGCACTCTAAGTAATTTGTTGATTTAACTTCTGTCTCCTGTGCTGCTGTTTGTGAGGCACATTGGTAAGAAAATCTTCCATTTCCCTCACTGGCCTCATCTGTTGGAATGTATGGTGTGGGGTTGTGCAGTTGGTAAATTTTTGAGATGTCTGCACACACACACACACACACACACACACAAAATTTCTGTCCATTTTTATTAGGTTTTATGGGAGAGTGGGTTTATAATGCAGTCTAACTCTGATGCCTTTCACTGGAAATCTCTACTCATTTTTAGGTGTTTCAAGTTTTGTAGTTAAAGTTATCACTTTTTCTTCAATGATTTTTTTTTTTTAATTTTAAGAGACAGGGTCTTGCTATGTCGCCCGCGCTGATCTTGAACTCCTGGCCTCAAGCAATCCTCCCACCTTGGCTTCCCAAAAGTCCTGGAATTACAGGTGTGAGTCACAGTACTTGGCCCTTCATTGATTCTTCCACTGTTTTTATGTTTATATAACTGTTCCCAAATCCAAGATCAGATTAAATATTCATCACTTATTACTTGATTTTTTTTTTTAAAGGATCTCACTCTGTTGCCCAGGCTGGAGTCCAGTGGTGCAATCACAGCTCACTGCAGCCTCAGACTCCTGGGTTTAAGCAATCCTCCTGCCTCACCCCAGAGAAGCTGGGATTACAGGTGTGCCACCATGCTCAGCTTTTTTTTTTTTTTTGTATGATTGCATATGAAACAACTAAAAAAAAATTGTCTGGAATTTATTTAAATCGTCTCAAGTAAAGGTTTAATTTAAATAAGCTAACACACAAATGACCTTCATCTACATCACACACACCCCACCCTAACCATAAGTGTATTGCAAACACACATATGTATGTATATATGAAGATATATGTATATGTGTATGCATATTCATGTAACATATGCATATACAGATAAAAAGGCTTTTCCCCCCTCTATTCACTGCTAATAATCAATTTAAAAATGAGAATATTTTAAAATCCAAGCACAGATCCAGGACTAGAGGACTTGAGTGCTTCTGATTATTGTCTAACTATTGAAAAACAGATAATTAGTTCTTATTTTCCTAATAGTTCCCTTAGAAGCCCATCTAAATTTTAATCAGGCAAACCAAAGTTTAATTGGCTTTTATTATTTCCAACATTTTAATTTTAGATCAAACTTATCATAAAGTCAATTTATTTGCCTTATCTCCTTTTCTAGAAGGGATATCTTGTGTAAGCAACATATTTTATATGGATTTTATACAGACTTTCCCATTACTCTCTTGTGGAACTCCTGCAAAGTAAGTTTCTAATCTATTCTCTTAGCTTTAAAGACAGAGGTGGAGGCCAACATTTTTCCCATAGAATATCTCTGTTACACAATTTTGGAGATTATAGACTGATTCACATAGTATATGAGGTTACAAACTGAGTGAGACAAAGATGTAAAATTTAAGACGGTATCTGAATAAAGAAAATGGCGGGAAATATTGACTGCCTTGAAATAAAGAAAAGAGCTACAGAATCTTAAGGAAGACCTTATAAAGGTGATTTTTCTCATTATGCAGAAAGTAATCCTTAGTTTATCCTTCCTGGGCCATTTCAGTAACTGCCTTGTTGGTCTCCTACAACCTCTTTTCTGTTCAATCCCACGCAGCAGACAGGGTGATCTTTTAAAGGTCACAAGGGAACATCTTGTGTTTTCAAAAGATCACCCTGTGTATGGATTGAACAGAAAAGAGGTTGATCAAGATGTTCCCTTCCTAAAGACCTCACATAAGTACCCTGTGCACTTACAAAATGTAAAATCCTAAAAGTGAATTATAAATCCTGGCATAATCTGGCCTCTGATTATCTCTTAAGTTTCATCAGACACTGCCCTCTTCCTTCTTGAAACATTATCGTCCAGCTATGCTGCCCTTCATTTAGTTCTTCGACTGGGAGAAGTTCCAACCTGCCTCAGGGACCTTGCACGTGCTGTTCCTGTAATGACATTCCTTCCTCTTTTCCTTGAGAAATCCCTCCTCCTTCTGCAAGTCTCAATTTGCGTTTGAATACTTTCGCAGTAACCCCATCCTAAGCAGCCCCATCTCAATCTAAATTAGATCCTCCATCAGTCTGAGTTCTTCAAGATGAATAATCTAAGATAGGATTACACATGCAATACTTGTATTAGGGGAACCACCTGCGAGAAAAATATAAGGAGGGAGCTGGCATAGCGGGGGAGCTGTCAGACAACAATGTGAGTCTGACCTGGAGTGAAGGAGAGAGGGAGGGAATGTTGAGCAGAAGTTTCCAGGCCTGCTGTGCAGTGTAAAGAAGATGCAGCAAGGCCATGGGGTGAGGCTGAGGGTCTTTGAGTCAGAGCCAGCCATCACAGGAGTCCCTGTTCCCCAAGAATGCTCCTGCTTTGGTAGTCCTACCGCACATGATCGCTGGCTGGAAGCAGCCCACGGTGAAGTGTGGCCTCCACACAAATGCAATGATAGATTTCAGCAACGGGCAACAGGAGCCTTGGCCCCTGATGCTTTCTGTGGTTAGAGGTGTTGTGAGGTGCTCCTGGCTACCACATGGTCGCATGACATTTTCTCTTGCAGCACCCTGTACTTTTCTTCGTTAACACTTGTCACATCTGCAATTGTATAGTCTTCTGTCAGAGCTTCACCCGGGCAGAGACTGGGTCTGTCTTTTTCATTGCTATATCCCAGTACTCAAAGCAGTACCAGCTCACAGTAGGTGCTCAGTTAAGACCTGTGGAATGAACGTGGTCTTAACTTTCATTGCTTTTAAGTAGCAGTGCTTCCATTATTTAACAAGACATATCTTCCATGATATGATTTTTGTATTACATCTTTATACTTGGACTTATATACCTAGGGATTAGGGCCGATTATAAAAAAAAGTTCTCAAAATGTAATTTTTTGTTAGCTTTTAGAGAAAACTGGTAATAAGCTTACATGAACTAATTAATTCATAGATGAAATGCTCCTTAATAGGAGAGACTGTGTCTGGCTTGGTCAACACTGCCTCCTGCACCTAGCTCAGAGCCTGTAGTACAGCAGGAACTCAATAAAGGGTTTGTTCAATGAACTGAGTGGGAAATTTAGGGCGGGGGTGTGAATGGAGGAAGAAAACTTTGGCAGGAAGCTGTTTATAATTTTAGCTTTGTTCTCATGGAAGAGTGCTTATATGTTTGCAAAGCACTAATGATTAGCCAACAGTATGCAGTTGGTTCTTCATATCCAAGGTTCCAAAACTGTGGGTCTAACCAACTGTATTTCAAAGATAGAAAAAAAACAATAAAAATAATAACAATAAAAAATAATACAAATGAAAATAAAACAATATAACAGCTATTTTCCTAGTATTTACATAGTATTAGGTATTATAAATAATCTAGAGGTGATCTAAAGTATATAGTAGGATGTGCATGGGTTATATACCTAAAATACCAGGCCATGTTATACAAGACACTTGAGCGTCTGTGGGCCTGGAATCAATCGCCTGTGGATTTGTGTCCTCCAGCAATTTGTCCTTGAATTATTTCAATGTTAACAAAAATAACTGCGTAATCCCAGGGAAATGGTATAATCTCTCTGGACCTCAGTTTTCCTATTTGTAAAATGAGAAGTTTGGAGTGGATGATCATGAAGATTTCTTTTCAGCACTTGTGTGTTACAGGTCTATTCATAAACACAAAAACGAGTATCTCAGGTCATTGCCAAGCCTTACAAATATAAGTATGTTTATATATATAGAGAGATATATTTTATATATATATATATAACATCTATATCTAAGTGTGTGTGTGTGTATATATATATAAAGCATCTATATCTGAGTTGTTTTGGAATTGAAGTTGCATGAAATATAACTTGCTGTTTTTTCACTTTAATTTCTCTTTTAAATAGTCCTTCTGGTCACAGACTGACTGGGACCACAAAGTAGAAAACTATTATTCTTTGTTTCTTTCTTTTTTTTAATTTAAGATGGAATCTTGCTCTGTCACCCAGGCTGGAGTGCAGTGGCGCAATCTCTGCTCACTGCAACCTCCGCCTCCCCAGTTCAAGTGATTCTCATGTCTCAGCCTTCTGAGTAGCTGGGATTACAGGCACCTGCCACCACGCCCCACTAATTTTTTTATTTTTTTTATTTTTAGTAGAGATGGGTTTCACCACATTGCCAGGCTGGTCTCAAACTCCTGGCCTCAAGTGATCTACCAACCTCGACCTCCCAAAGTGCTGGAACTACAGACTTAAGCCACCGCACCCAGCCAAAATCTATTATTCTTACAAGGAATGAAAGGGGATTTATTTTTTTTTCCCCATACAGGTGAAGACAGAAAGATACACAATAGAAACTCATGACTTAGAGAAGGGAACTGCATAAAGATGACTGTGACCATGCTTTTATGTATGAAGTAGAGGAGAGGAAATCAAGAATGCTGGATGCTATGGAGAGGAAACACCCAAACTTATTAGTTCCCCCGCACCACCCATCCCAGCTTGTTTCTTCAGTCCAATACTTCTATATCCCCTGAAAAGGTTTTTTTTTAAGGGCGGTGGGGGTCTCACTCTTTCACCCAGGCTGGAGTGTGGTGGCACAATCACGGCTCACTGCAGCCTCAATCTCCAGGCCTCAAGTGATCCTCCCACCTCAGCCTCCCAAATAGCTGAGACTACAAGCATGTACCACCATGTCTGGCTAATTTTTTAAATTATTATTTGTAAAGTTGGGTTTTTGCCATGTTGTCTGGTTAGTCTTGAATTCCTGGGCTCAAACGATCCTCCCACCTCGGCCTCTCAAAGTGTTAGAATTACAGGTGTGAGCCACTGGCCCAGCCTTCTCTTCCATTTATATTCAGTTGCATAAGCTCTATCTACCTACCTATCTATCTATCTATCTATGTATCTATGTATCTATCTATCTATCTATCTATCTATCTATCTATCTATCTATCTATCTATCTTTAAAACTACTAAATAAAGACAAATCACTCACAGTCCCACCTCCAAAAGTTACTTGTTTTTGTTTTCTTCTGGTTCATAACCTTATTTGTTTTGACTCATATACTTACTGGTTTGTTTTAATGCAGTTGCTACCATAATCATTAATCACCAGGTGCTTAATAGAATGCCCCACCATTTGGGTTTGTCTGATGTTTTCTCTTCAAGATGTGCCTCTCTCAGGGTGTACCTTCATCACTTGGTTAAGGTAGTAGCTGCCAGGTTTCTGCACTGAAAAATTACTGTTTTTCTCTTTCCAAATAATTGAGTCACTTTCGATTGTTTATATTTTTCTAGAAATGTTCCCATTTTGTCTGTTTTCAAGTTTATTAGCATCAAGGGATTCACAAAATTCTCTTTTTCCAAAAGAGAATTGTTGCATCGAAAATTGTCTTCCTTTTCTTTTCTAATATTTGATTATCTTTGCCAGTTTGTTAGTTTTCTTTGCCATTTCAAAGAACCAACTTTCATCTTAAGTCGTCCTTTCTGTCAAGTCTTTACTTCGTTAATTTGTTTTATCTTTATTACATCCATCTTTCTAAGTTCTTAATTCTTTTATTTTTGTTCTAACATGTTGTATGCTTAGCTCTTTAACTTTTTAGCCTTTATTTCCATCTAACATAAGGAGTTAAAGTATGAAATTTGCCTCTAAGTGCTGATTTATCTATATCCCACAACATATAGTATTTTATCATGGAGTTCTAATTTAAAAAACTTCCTTTAAGGGCTGTTCCTTGACTTGTGAATATTTAGAAAACTATATTATAATTTCAAAACATATAGTCTTTAAATTTCATCTTCTTTGCTGTTTAAAATTTCACTATGTTGTGGTCAGAGAATTTGGTTTGTATGATAAGAGTTCTTTGAAATGGGTAGAGTCTTGCTTGGTGGCCTGATATTAGGTCAGTTTGCTTATGTCTCATGGGTACTTAAAAGATAATACTGGCTTTAAAAAAAAAATCCAGTTTGAAAGTATCTATCTTTTAAAGGTAAGGTTAACCCATTTTCACATATTACAATTACTGATATATAGTGTCTTATTTTTTCTATGCCACATCATTATTTTCATTTTTGTTTATTTTTGTTGCATTGATCAATAATTCTTTTTTTTTTGAGATGGAGTTTTGCTCTTGTTGCCCAGGCTGGAGCACACTAGTGCGATCTTGGCTCACCGCAACCTCCGCCTCCTACGTTCAAGCGATTCTCCTGCCTCAGCCTCCTGAGTAGCTGGGATTACAGGCATGCGTCACCATGCCTGGCCAATTTTGTATTTTTAGCAGAGATGGGGTTTCACCATGCTGGTCAGGCTGGTCTCGAACTCCTGACCTCAGGTGATCTGCCCACCTCGGCCTCCCAAAGTGCTGGAATTACAGGTGTGAGCCACCGCGCCCGGCTATCTTTTTTCATTATTTTTCTCTGGTTATTTTCTAGAGCAGTGCTTCTCAAATTTTTGTTCTCAGAATCCCTTTAATACTCTTAAATTATTGAAGTCCCAGAAGAGCTTGTATTTGTGTGGGTTATATCTACTGATATATATCATATGAAAACTTAAAGATAGTAAATTAAAAAAATACTTATTTATGCCTCAATTAAAATAATAACTGTAAACCATATGATAGTTATAAAGCATATTAACATAATGTTTTATTTTATTATTATGCTTTTTAATCTTTTTTTTTTTTTTCTTTTTGAGATGAGATCTTGATATATTGCCCAGGCTGGTCTTGAATTCCTGGACTCAAGCCATCTTCATGCCTCAGCCTCCCAAGTAGCTGGGATTCCAGGTGTGTACCACCACACCCAGCTTGAAATAACATTTTTGAAATGAAACATAACTGGTCAGTTGTGGCTTGTGCCTGTAATCCCAGCACCTTGGGAGGCCAAGGCGGGTGGATCACTTGAGGTCAGGAGTTTGAGATCAGCTTGGCCAACATGGTAAAATCCCATCTCTACAAAAATTACCAAAAATTAGCTGGGGGTGGTGGCACATGTCTGTAGTCCCAGCTACTTGGGAGGCTGAGGCAGAATGGGTTGAACCCAGGAGGTGAAGGTTACAGTGAGCTGAGATCATGCCACTGCACTCCAGCTGGGCAAGAGAGCAAGACTTTATTTCAAAAAAATAAAACCTAAACTAAAATTTTCTTTTTTCTTTTTCTTTTTTTGAGATGAAGTTTCACTCTTGTTGCCCAGGTTGGAGTGCAATAGTGCGATCTTGGCTCACCGCAACCTCCGCCTCCCAGGTTCAAGCAATTCTTCTGCGTCAGCCTCCCAAGTAGCTGGGATTACAGGCATGCACCACCACGCCTGGCTAATTTTGTATTTTTAGTAGAGACGGGGTTTCTCCATGTTGAGGCTGGTCTCGAACTCCTAACCTCAGGTGATCTGCCTGCCTCGGCCTCCCAAAGTGCTGGGATTATAGGTGTGAGCCACCGCGCCTGGGCTAAAATTTTCAAAACATATGAATTTAATGAGAAAGAGTAGTGTTATTTTACATTTTTGTAACTTTCTTTAATGCCTGGCTTAGCAGATGACTGCTGGATTCTCACATCTGCCTCTTCATTCAATCTATTACAAAATGTTATTTTGGTTAGAGAATCCTGCTTCACACTGATAGTTGGAAAAGGAAAATATATTTTCATATAACTAGATATTCTTTGATATTTCACCAAAATTCAAAAGTGGGTTTTTAAAGGTTAATTGCAATGTGGAAACTGAACTTTCTCTGTTACATTAAAATCTGTAGGCCTGTTTTGCACTTTGAATAGACCTTATACTTGTGTGTGATTCTATAACATCACGCATTGGCATTTGGAAATATTCACTGACTGAGTTATTCAGATTTTTCCAAATGTTAATGTGCTTCATGATACATTAGCAAAAAATTATACCCATTAACCTCATCAGAAAATAAAGTACTATGAAGTTATCGGTAGTGGTGAATGCAAGCTTCCAAACATTTTCTTCTTTCTCTCTCTCTCCTTTTTTTTTTTTTTTTGCTTGAAAGCTCAAATTTTACCACTGGCAACAAATACTGTCAGTTTTCTGTGAAGTGATAGACTCTCACTTGGTTTATTTTTGAGAAGACATCAGCCAAACACTCAAGTCTGAACACGTAGTTTGTCAATATGTCATTCTTTCAGGTAAAAATGGAATCCCTTGAAAAAAGCAGCTAGTTTCAACTCCTATTCAAAGCATCGCACAAGTGCTTTTCCTTGAGGCAATCACTGTATTTCAGTATGCAGTCAAAGTGCTTTACATGTACTTCCTGCTTTGTCACACAGAATATTAAAAAGGTTGGTACCCAAAGTTTGAGATTAATACAATTAATATTCTACACTGCTTCATGAAGGACATTCTCAAGTGAAACTGCATGTATTTGCTTGTTTGTTTGCTTGTTTTGTTTTTATTTTGAGTATGTGACGATAAAAATATAACACCTCAAGTATAGTTTAATGCCACTGTCTTCATTCATGTAAGAAGCTTGAACTTTTACCCAATGTTAGTTTTGTACCATTACTACAAATGTCAACAGAGGGAATAAGGCACATATATCTCAGTATTATTAGGGAGATAATTTTAAACTCATAGACCCTTGAAAGTATCTAAGGGATTTCTCTAGGTGTCCGCACACCATACTATGGAAATTGTTGCTCTTTAATTTCTATATCCTATCCTATCTTTATCCTAGTAATTGTTACCCTTGAACTTTTAATAAGCATAAACTCATCTTTTCTATCAATATCAGGAGTTAACCATTATCGATTACTCTTCTTAGGTACAAAGCAAAATCAACATACTTTTTATTTTATCTCATTATTACATTAAATTTTTCTTTTTTGTAGAGACACAGTCTTGCTATGTTGCCCAGGCTGGTCTCAAACTCCTGGCCTCAAGCAATCCTCTCACCTTGGCCTCCCAAAGCACTGGAATTATAGCTATGAGCCACTGTGCTGGGCCCAATACACCTTTTAAACAACTCTGCTCCTATCACCTCTCAGGTGCTTCATTTTAGGTTCATATTATCTTTAAGAATTCTTTCTTAGTGGCATACATTTCATTTCCGTGATCAGAAATCAGTTACAATTAATATTTTACTGACTTACTTGATATTCTCTGATGGCTGTATCAATTTTCTTCCTTATCCGTGCATATCTTTCTTTACTTTGGCTCAAGGGATAAATTTTTCAAAAGGGACACATACATGAGTGGAATCATTTTTTAATCTTTTCACGACTAAACAGGTATTTTACTTTGCCATCACACTTAATTGATCTTTTGCTGTGTTTAGACTTTCATGTTCAAATCCCTTTTCTCTTGTCCAGCAGCATTTAGTGATGTGGATGAGAAGTTTATTGGCTGGCAGTTTCTTTTTCTGTTCTGTTGAATGTTACTTAAGTTTTTTCCTAGTATTTGTAGCATTTTTAAATTTAATCTTCGACCCCAAAATTTCACCAAGATGTGAATAGAAGTGCCACTTTTTCATTATTCTTTCCAACACTTTGGTGCCTTTCCAATACTCAAGTTTTTTTTTCAGCTGTAAGACATTATTATTCTAGTCTAGTCTAGTCTTCTTTTGTGTATTTGTTTCCTCTCTTTCATCCTCTTCACGGCTTTCTTCTGTAACTTTTGTTAATTGAACTTTATACCTGTAATCATCCGGCATACCTTTTAACTTTGTCTTATGATTTTTTTGTTTGTTTAAAAACTGGGCAATGCTTTGATTGCTCAGTTTATTAATTCATTTTGTGCTGTCTTTCCTATTCAGTCCTCATACAAACTTTTATTTTTATTTTAAAAATCATGTAACTTGTTTTGTGGTTTTTGTTTTCTAGTAGCCTCTGCTTCTGTTGTAGGTTCAGTAGCTTCTTTTTACCCCCGTCTCTTTTCAGATTTTTTTTTTTTTTAACTAACAAGCAAAAAATCAAAAACAAAAACATGACAGCCTTAAAGTTGGAACAGCAATAAGTCAAATTGCTGCTAGAGTTCCCAGACGTACCTGGGGTACATGTGCCCTCACTGCAAGGCAGGAGGTAGGTATGTGACTGTGCATTTAGGTATATTTGTGACCGAGAAGAATCAGAGAAATGGAAAGCACTGGAGAGCAGAAAGCAGCAGGAACTTTTCAGCAGGCAATCTCACAGGCGGCTCTGTTCCTATTCTTTGCCTCTGTATCCTCTGTGGTTCCTTCTGGTTCCAGCTGAACCGGTGATAATCCCAAATCGCTCCTTCCTCCTTTTCAGTTTCTCATCATTTCAGACTTTCTGGAGATTGAAGAGCCTTTCAAACCAAATCTTTGAGCTCTTTCCTTTAGCTTATCCAGGTTCATCGTAGGTTTGTTGTCAGATGACAGACCTTTTGTTGGAACTGGAGAAGTCCCAAACCCAGCTGCCCAAGCAGTTTTCTTACTTTACAAGCTCCCAGGTACATGCACTCATTCAGCCCTCTTCTGCATTCTCTCTGTCTGTGGTGTTTCAGATGTAATTTTTACCACTTTCTTCTCTGCTTCCACATCAACAGTTTTTTTCAGGGAGTTCTTCCTCTTTGACAGGGATTTCTATGGGGCTTTGTTTTTTCTTCTTCTGTTTCACCTCCCAGTACATCCTCATTTGCCTCTTCTTCAGCATGACCTAAAAGATATGCCTGGAGCCAGCACTTTGGGAGGCCAAGGCAGGTGGATCATGAGGTCAGGAGTTTGAGACGAGCCTGGCCAACATAGTGAAGCCCCATCTCTACTAAAAATGCAAAAATTAGCCAGGCATGGTGGCACGTGCTTGTAGTCCCAGCTACTCGGGAGGCTGAGGCAGGAGAATTGTTTGAACCCAGGAGGCGGAGGTTGTGGTGAGCCAAGATTGAACCACTGCACTCCAGCCTGGGCAACAGAGTGAGACTCCCTCTAAAAATAAATAAATAAATAAATAAAGGCCTGGAGCTTTTTGATGGCATCTTATTTCATTTCCTTGGTCTCCAAACCACGAGCAAGATATTCGTGCTTTAGTTCAGCAATCTTTCGCTTATGGTGCGCCACCGTCTTGGTCGCCATCTTGTTACCCTTCACTCTAGTAGGCCCCTACCCATTACCTCTCAAGTATCTTCCTTTTAACTTTATTTTCTGTATCCAGCATTAATTATTTTCCTCATAAATAACCTTTTCTGCTCATCTTGGGGCTTCTCTTTTACTCATGTAAGGTTTCCTTAAATGTGTGGTTATTCTTAGTTCTCATATTAAAAATGAAGAGTTAGACTGAAGATTTTTTAGCCCGGGCAGGAGGCTATTAGCAGAGTGGAGCTCACTATTCCTGAGGTGGGCTGCTCTCTTGATGGAAGGTCTGGTCACAGGCTCTGAGGATGCCCGGAGGATCCTTTGTATATATACAAGTGAAGCCCAGCAGGGCAAGCTGGGGGTTAGACACATGAGATAACTTTTCTGTTGTGTTAAGCTCATATTTTTTGTCTGTTTCCATTTGTGGCAGTTTGAAGTTACTCTAGGTGTTTTACCATGTTTTTTCTCTCTCTGGCATTAGGAACCCCAAAGGCAGACTCCTCTGTATTTAAGAAGCCAATTAATGTTGTAGTTAGTTCCACTGGGCACACTGTACAGGAACTGGCTTGGCCATAGGCACTGAAGACTTGAGTTTTCCAAGCTCAGAGAGAAAAACAGTCCTCAGGCACACATTAACCCTTCCTGCACCAAAGGTGGGGTACAGCCTTCTCAACTCTGGCTTCTCCTTTATTCCAATCTCTTCTGCTTTCTATCTCCTAGAATTGCATTAAAATTTCTTTTCCATATTGGCTGTAAACATTAGAGGTAAACCCGTGAAATGGTATTTAAATGGAAATTGGTCCTGCAGGCCTGTAAAATGCTTTTGTACTTTCTCTCTTACTGCTAGAGATTCAATTGCTGTAATTTCCTCAGAAAAACTGACTCTTTTTAATTTTCAAAACTAATTTGGTTATAACATAGATCTTTCCTTTAAAAATCATATTTTCGTTTGCTCTTAAATGTAATATTTCCCTTATTTCCCAATTCTTTAATCTATATTTCTGTTACATGAATCACTTGCTATCAATTTTCTGCAGGACATTTAAAAACAGATGACCTCTAGTTATATTATACTAAAGATAAGTTAGGACTTGCTACCCATCACCCCATTCAGTTCATTCAATAAATATGTGTTGCCTGCCTGCCTGCCTGATATATACTTTCTAGAATGTTCTAGGACCTTGGAATTCTACAAATAATGTAAACATGTTGTCTTTCTTCAGGGAACTTACAAACTGCCCTTTTACATAATTTCTCTATTACTCTGAATTTGGACATATCTCCTGTTATATTGGTCTTTTGTATCCTGTTTATGAGTTTTCCCTTTTCAACTAACTTTTTTTTTCTAATTGTGAAAATAGAGCATGGTCAAGAGTAGGAAATAGAGAAGGATGCATAAGAACCCAGGCTCCGAGGCTGTGCGTGGTGGCTCACACCTGTAATCCCAGCACTTTGGGATGCTGAAGCAGGTGGATCACTTGAGCTCAGAAGTCCAAGACCAGCCTGGGCAATGTAGGGAGACCTTGTCTCTACAAAAATAAAAAAAATTAGTCAGGCATGATGGACCACTCTGGAGGCTGAGGTGGGAGGATCACTTGAGCCTGGGAGGTTCAGGCTGCAGTGAGCCATGATCGTACTACTGCACTCCTCTAGCCTTCTAGCCTGGAGGACAGAGCAAGACCCCCTAAGACCCCCTATCTCAAAAAAAAAAAAAAAAGAAAAGAAAAAAGAGCTCAGGCACTTGGAGGCAATGCTGATCTAATGCTGACTGCTACCTGACCCTGGGCAAGTTACTTAACACTCTATTCTCAATTTACTCATCTGTATGAAGGGCATGACGTCCATATCTGACTCTAAGGTTATTATTAATATAAGGAATAC
>NW_012102588.1:1022604-1024533 GCF_000951045.1 Mandrillus leucophaeus
TGTGTGTGTGTGTGTGTGTGTGTGTGTGTGACAGAGAGAGAGAGATAAAGAGAAAGAGGTGGGGGAGAGGACAGTTGAGACGGAGTACATATCATGAAACCCTGGAAATTATATAAATGTTTCACTACTTCTTCTAAGGAAAAGGTAGTGGATAGAAATTTTTTTTGCCCCTAAGTCAAGTCGGCGTTGGGAATGGTGGACAACAGGTAGAAGAAAGGAATTCTTAATATCATGCCTTTGTTGATTGAAGTTTAGCTTTCCCTTCCAGTTGCCTCAGGTCTGAATGTAAATATCCTTGGTTTCCTAGCTCACATTTAAGGAGAATAGAAGAATGAATCCCCACATTTTTTTTTTAATTTGAAGGGGAGAATTAAGAGGGAGAAGAAAGTTCAAGCTGGATCGATGCTTATTAAATTAAATTTATAATTATGCTTCCTAAAATCAAGGCAACTTACATTTGCATAGCACTTTATAGCTCACAACCAACTTTACAAATATGCTGTGAATTGATTTTATGAAAACATGAAGAATGCAGCTCCTCCCATTCTCTCATTAATATTTTAAGCCACAACTTTTACTTCAATTCCTCAATGGCAATGGAGCTTTTATTCATTCATTCAACAGTTGTTAATTAACTACCAAGTATGTGGTAGACGCTGTTCAAGGTGCTTGTGATATATTCATGAACAAAACAACCCTAGCCCGGTGGAGCTTAGGTTCTAGCGGAGGTAGACAGACAAGGAACATTGACTATAATAAAAAACTAAGTTACGTTGCATTTAAGGAGGTGATGGCTGTTATGGAAAAAAGAAAGAGTAGAGAGCTGGGTAAAGGAGACAGAAAGTTTTAAAGGAATTGGAAATTCCAGCATGGATGGAGGCAGGTTGCTGCATTAAATAGGGTAGTCAGGTTAAGTCTCATTAAGGTGAGATTTGGACAAAAGCTTAAAGGAGATGAGAGAGCTGCCTTAGGAATTTGGGGGAAGAATGTTCTGGGAAGATGAAACAGCTGAAGTCAAGGCTTTAAGGTGGGACCAGTGCAGCAAGATGAGAATGAGTGAGAAGAAGAGTATCAGGAGAATAGACTGTAGAAGTAAGGGACCCATGATCCTGGGGGACCTGGTAGGTCATTGTAACAACCATCACTTCTATTCTAAAGGAAATGGGGAGTCATTACAGAATTGAGCACGAGAGGGCATGATGTGATTTCTGTTTCAATGGGATTTCTCTAGATGCCGTTTAGTTGAGAATAGACTGGAAAGGAGGCAGAGGGTAATCATAAAAGCAGGGAAACCTATTAGGAAACTGTACTCATTTTCTATTCCTGTATAACATACTGTCTCAAAATTTAGCAGCTAAACTAGCATACATTCATGATCTCATGCACTTTCTGAGGAATCTGGGATCAGCTTAGCTGTGAGGTTCTGGCTCAGGGTCTCAAAAAGTGGCAGTCAAGTTCTCATTTGGATTCATAATTTATTCAAAACTTGACTCAGACTGGAGAGTCTACTAGGCTCACTTATCTGGTTGTGGGCAGCCCTCAGTTCCTCACCAGCTGTCAAGGCTTCAGTTCCTTGCCAAAATATGACACAATATGGTAGTTTGCTAGCACAAGGGGATGGGGTGGGAGTGGGGGAGAGACTTACAAAGATGGAAGCTGCAGAGTTTTATTGTCTAGCTCTGTAGTGATATACTATCACTTCTGTTATGTGCTATTGGTCATATAGACCAACCTTGGTCCAATGTAGGAGAAGACTTGCAAGTGTGTGAATTCTAGGAGTCAAGGATCAATAAGGGCCATATGGGAGGCTGGCTACCACAGAGACAATGCAATAATCCAAGTGCAAGATGATGGTGGTTTGGACCGGGGTGATAGCAGTGGAGGTAGTGAGAAGTGGTCAGATTCTGGATATGTTTTGAAAGTAGACCC
>NW_012102588.1:1025361-1034772 GCF_000951045.1 Mandrillus leucophaeus
TGCTTCTAGAAGAAAGCCAAAGGCTAAGCTAGAGAAGAAGGTTTTCCAGGTCCCAGGGTGAAACCAGGTTGTTGTGAATCCAAGGTAGGACAAAAGCCAGTGACTGTGCATGGGAACTGCTGGGTTTTTTATTTGATGATTCAAAATGCCACTGTTTTGGTGTCATTGGTGGATCCGACAGTTCAGTGACAGTTTTCTTTTTTCTTTTTTTTTTTTTGAGATGGAGTCTCGCTCTGTTGCCCAGGCTGAAGTGCAGTGGCTTGATCTTGGCTCACTGTAGCCTCCGCCTCCCAGGTTCAAGTGATTTTCCTGCCTCAGCCTCCCGAGTAGCTGGGATTACAGGTGTGCACCACCACGCCTGGCTAATTTTTTGTATTTTCAGTTGAGATAGGGTTTCGCCATGTTGGCCAGGCTGGTCTCGAACTCCCAACCTCAGGTGATCCACCTGCCTCAGCCTCCCAAAGTGCTGGGATTACAGGTGTGAGCCGCTGCACCTAGCCTTCGGTGACAGTTTTCTTTTCATAGTCAATCATCTTTCCATGATACAAATTAAATGGTAGATTTTGTAATAAATAACACATAGGCTGTAAAAGTTTTTAGCAAAGGGAGGCCCTGAAAGACTAAAATAGGGAAAATCCTGGAAAATTTTTTGGAGGATGGGATGCTGCAGCTGGACTTTGATAAGAGCACAATTTAGATAGAGAAGCAGGAAGGGAATTTCAGGCAGGGGAACAGTCTGAGCAAAGGTATAGAAGTAAGAATGGGCATCTTTAGGAAGCTGCAGAGAAAATGGCTTAATTCCTTATATTAAATGAGTACAAGGAAGTAAATTTTGAAAAGTAGATTGGGACCAGATAATAGAAGACCTTAAATGTCAGATGGAGGATTTTGGACTTGATGTTATAGGCAGTGAAGAGTCATAGTACACGCTGAAAAATCACGTTCTGTGAAGATTATCTCACTAGCCTTCAGTATGGATCAAAGAGGGGAAAGTTGAAGGCATGAAGAGATAAGACTGAAGCTGTAATCATAAATATGGTGATTGACTTCATGTAAGGGATAAAGAGAATAATAGCTAGCATGTATGCTGCTTTTATAGTGTGTCAGTATATTTAATTCTGACAAAAATAGTAGGAAGTGAATATCATTATTCTGTCTACATTGGGATATGTCTCCATTTTATAGGTGAAGAAACCGATACACAGAAAGGTTAATTAAGTAATCCAGGGTAACACAGCTAGTAAGTGGTGCAGCCAAGATTTGCACACAGGCAGTCTGGCTTCAGAATCTGGATATTAAAACAGTACATAAGGTTTGGCCTTGAGTGACTGGGGACAGATAATGATGAAGAGTGTCTGGTTGAGAAATGATGATTCACTTAGTGTTGAAGACATTGAGTTTAAATTGAAAGGGTTCTTTTTTTTAACTTTTATTTTACATTCAGGGGTACATGTGTAGGTCTGTTATATAGTAAACTCATGTCACAAGAGTTTGATGTACAGGTTATTTCATCACCCAGATACTAAGCCTAGTACCCAATATTTATTTTTTATGCTCCTATCCCTCCCCTCCCCTCACCCCCGGCCCTCTGGTAGACACCAGTGTCTGTTTGTCTCTTTGTGTCCATTTGTTCCCATAATTTGGCTCCCACTTATAAGTGGGAAGATGCAGTATTTGGTTTTCTATTCCTGTGTTAGTTTAAGGATAATAACCTCTGGCTCTATCTATGTCCCTGCAAAGGACCTGATCTCGTTCTTTTTATGACTGCATAGTATTCCATGATGTATATGTACCATATTTTCTTTATCCATTCTTCTATTGATGGGCATTAGGTTGATTCCATGACAAAAGGATTCTATGTAGAAATACAGAAATGGTTCTCAGGTACTATATGTCTGTTAGTCATTAAGGTAGAGCAATGAAAGCTGTAAGAACAATGATGTAGATAAATAAGAAAAAGACCAAGGAATGGTCAGAGTTAGAGAAGGAAGAGGAGAGTTCAGGTAGAACAGAAATTAGAAAAGAATGGTTGGCTAAAAAGAAGAACCACCTTAGCATACTGTCTCACAAGTAAAGCAGGATTTTACAAAAGTAAAAAATGGACAAGAAAATTCAAGGAGTTAAGACCCAAAAACAGTCCATTGGACTTTGAGCTGGTTATTAGTAGAATTAGCTCTATGGAGGGTACTACTACTATCTAACTATTATCTAGGGAAGATCTGTAATGCACCAAGCACTTCAAATGGAAATATCTGAGTGATTCCTTTAGAATAATATAAAATATCAGGATACAGAAGAAGAAATGGAAGCTCAAAGAGATACCTGCTCATCAAGGAGATGAGCAACTCATCTGAATTCACTCATTGATAGAGCTGAGATTTAAACTGAAGTTACTCAACTCCAAAAGCATCCTTCCCCTAGATCAAGACAAAAATTCCGTAAAACACAAACCAATGTCCTTGTAGAAATGGATATGAGAAGTTGATTAAAAGTAATAATTTGTGTGCGTACTTCACTGTCCTAGTTTTTTCCTTTGTTATTTTCTTTTCTTTTTTTTTTTTTAAATTTCTTTTCTTTGTTTTTGTTCTCTACAAACCATGTGTCTAGGGCTGATTTTCAACAGATCACTGTGAGGGAGCTGCCCTGCTACATAAGAAGGCCTGACCTGGAAGCAGATCATCCACTAATGGTTTAGCACCAGGTTCACCATGAACATGCATTGCGTGACGGGCACTGTCCTAGTTTTTGTTTTGGATCCCAAGTGTCTTTATAAGTGGATTTGTGTCTGGATCTGTTGACCATTATTGCACATATCTTTAGAAGGGGAAAATGTTATGTGTTAAGCTTCCTCTGCTTCTCCCCAGTAAAGCATTCCTATATTTGACTCCTGTTGTACTCAGGGGAGCATGGAGGGGGCTGTCCTGGCAGAATGCTCTGGAGCCTTGTGGACTGGCTGGTCTTGGTCTCAGTGGCACAGCTGCGTGGTCCCTTTCACTGCTTCAGCTGGTGACTCGTCTTTCAGCCATCTCCCAGCAGTGCAGTCATGGATTAAAGAAAACAAACGAGAAAAAAAAAAAAAAAGTTGTCTGTGTGACATGGCCTTAGCCTTGCTGTGATTGCTCTGGCAATCACCAAAATTTTCCTCCAAAGCAGGACCTTGGGATTGAGTTTACAGTTGCTATTTACCATTCTGTGTTTGAGGCTACCCAGGACCTAGCCCACTTAAAGCTTCACAGAGGATATTTAAGAAATGGACCAGAAAAGAATTAGAATTGCCCTTCCAAAAGAGCAATGATAAAACAGCTTCAGAGTGTTCCTAATTGTGGTGAAAGCTGCTCTGTGAAACTTTCCTTTCTTTGCAAGTCTACATTTTTGCTCAGTGTACCAGAGAGATTGTTCCGTTTTTATCAAATTAAACTTCATTCAACAGTGCTGTGTACCAGAGAGATTATAATTTGCGAAGAAAAAAACACAGTCATTGTGTAGTTAAAGGGAAGAGCACAAAAGGCCCCTGTGGCTGTCAAGAATGTGAAAAAAAATGGCTAATAAAGTTGTGATTTCCCAGAATATTTTTTCTACTGATCACGTAAGGATTCATCAACAATTTCATTATAGGGGAAAGGCTGATGCCGCTCTTAAATTTATGAGCCAAGCTTTGTGCTAGGAAACATGAAATCAGCAAGCTAAGAGACTCAGCAGGAGGGAGTAGGGGTTTCAAGAGGAAGATTTAGGGAAAAATCTCTCCA
The DNA here is from genome assembly GCF_000951045.1 of Mandrillus leucophaeus. Classification (NCBI taxonomy): domain Eukaryota; kingdom Metazoa; phylum Chordata; class Mammalia; order Primates; family Cercopithecidae; genus Mandrillus; species Mandrillus leucophaeus. Next base: position 1,029,108 of record NW_012102588.1, read on the forward strand.
ATGAATCAGGACACATTTTAGTGAAAATCGAGACTTGGCTCTGATCCTTCGGCTTGGTGCTTCCTGCTAAACTTTTGGAATTTAGCCAGTGTTATAATTAACACCTCACCCCACCCACACTCCTCCACAGCAATGTGTGTGTCTCTGAGGCATGACAGAGTAAAATCCTCATCCTTTTCAATAGTGTGGTCACTCCAAATAACGTGAAGTCCTTCCTGCAGGACTGGGCATTTTTGGAAGTGTGCATGATGCCTGTGCCATCATGGGCAATAACTGAGGTTCCAAATCCTCTATTTTACTCTCCAAGTGGAGGCTGTAGGCCAGGCACCCAGGGTGGCCCCAACTAATCAATTGTGGTGGGCCAGGTGACACTGTCACAGCCCGGGCCCACCACCTCTGCTGCCTTCTTAGTTCTTCCCGAAGGCCTCATTATAGATCCTCAGGAGTCCACCAGCATTTCCTGTCTCCAAATCTAACCCTGCATATTTAGAAGTTTTCTACATGGAAATGCTAGTTTATCATTAGATTAAATGTACATTTTTTCTAACGGACTCTCCAAAATAAATACAAATGTGCTCCTTTTGTAAGAAAATCCCATTATTCTGCATACTACCAAAGTATCCTTCACTTTTAAAAGCATTTCCCACATCTCCCCATCTCAGCACTGACCAGTACATTCCTACCTATGCTTCAGCTTTGTTTAGAAATGTTGGCCCCCTACTTTGTCCCCTCTTTAGGTTAGTCCCCTCTGTCATGTGCCCTCACAACACCACCCTTTCTCACATGCATGGCCCTGTAGTAGTGATATTCTCTCTCTCTGGCAGGTGCATGGGGTAAGGAACAGTATGTTACATGCCACTCCATCCTTAACAACCAGCACAATGTCTGGCAACTACTGGGCTCTCAATAAATATTTAAAGAATATTGTTAAATGAATAACTTTAATTTCCCTTCAATTAATGATTATCTTTAAGACTTTTAAATTATTCTCAACTTTACCAAAAATTGATATATCCACAAATTTTACGGGAACATAAAACTGTGCAGTGATAGTCATACCTGTTATTTGGAAAGTACTATGCAGTTTGCAGCATCCTATTTTATCAATTATTTTATTTGATCTTCACAAGCATATTGTAAGGTAAGTAGGGTGGGCATTACTATTCCTATTTAAGGCAGGAGAAACTAAACGTTAGACATTACCCAGCTTCCCACCACTGTAAATGGTGAACAAGTACTTACTTCTAAGGCCTATGCTACTCCATGTCACCACAGTGCCTAATAGTATTGTAGTAAGCCCGCCAACCAGGGTGGTTTTTTTACCTTTTTTTTTTTTTTTTTTGAGATGGAGTCTTGCTCTGTCACCCAGGCTGGAGTGGAGTGGAGTGGCACAATTTCGGCTCACTGCAATTTCCTGCCTCAGCCTCCCAAGTGGCTGGGATTATAGGCACACATCACCATGCCCGGCTAATTTTTGTATTTTTAGTAGAAATGGGGTTTCACCATGTTGGCCAGGCTGGTCTCGAACTCCTGACCTTGTGATCTGCCTGCCTTGGCCTCCCAAAGTGCTGGGATTACAGGTGTGAGCCACCATGCCTGGTCTTAGGGTGTTTTCTCATGTATTCCAGAGCCTGATTCAGAGACCTAGCGACCGGAATTCCACTCCGCTAAACATGCATTTCCCATCTGTCACATCCCAAACATATCTTACCAATGTCAGTGTCTTTTTTTCTGATTTTACACCAAAGCATGCACATGACAGCACATAAAGGGCCCTTGACACACTCTTTGTTGTGAGTTCACACCAGTTCTCCATCACAAAGTGAACTGAGGAACCATGTACCATTAGGAGATCCCATAGGAGGGTCAGCAAAAATAGACCTCTTTTTTTTTTTTTTTAAGTCTTTCTTTTTCTATTTTCCATTTTAGTTTATTTCTATATTTTTCATTTCAATAGCTTTAGGGGTACAGGTGGTTTTTAGTTACATGGATGCATTGTATAGTGGTGAAGTCTGGGCTTTTAATGCACCTGTCACCTGAATAGTGTACATTGTACCAATGTTTATTAGATAACTCTGTTTGCCTTTGCATACCCATAGCTGCTTAGCTCCCACTTATAAGTGAGAACATGTAGTATTTGTTTTTTTGTTGTTGTTGTTCCTGAGTTACTTCATTTAGGATAGTGGCCTCCAGTTCCATCACTGTTGCTGCAAAGGACCTTATTTCATTCTTTTTTAATGGCTGAGTAGTATTTCATGGTGTGTGTACACCACATTTTCTTTATTCACTCATCGATTGATGGGTACATACTTTTTTCCCATACCTTTGCAATAGTGAATTGTGCTGTAATAAACATATGAGTGGAGGTGTCTTTTTAATATAATGACTTATTTTCCTTTGGGTAAATACCTAGCAATGGGATTGCTGGAAAGAATGGTAGATCTACTTTTGGTTCTTTGAAAAATCTCCATACTCTTTTCCATAGAGATTGTATTAATATACATTCATATCAACAGTATATAGCTGTTCCCTTTCCACCGCATCTGTACCAACATATGTTGGTTCTTGGCAAAAAATGACCTCTTTTATGACTGCATGACCATCAGAAGGCTTTGGTAGTTGAATTTCCATTGAGTGACATTGGTGTTGCCTTTGCCAGCCTTGTCACATGTCCCTGCCATGTTATGATGCGCTGACTTAGGTGTTACTGAAATACAATGTCTCATTATTCTATGTTGGTTTCATTTCAATGAACAAGCATGTGAGGGCTAGGAGAGAAGTGATCAAACCTCTGCAGGCTCTGTTGTTTGATAGCTGAGCACCCAGCATGGGGAGATGCTGAGGACTGTCATGGTCTTTGGGTACTTGAGTCATCACACTCACCTGAAGACATTGCCTTGTTTGTCAATTGCTGCTTTATGCAAGGCTAGCTTGGTTAGGATTGATTGACTCCCACCCATTTCTGTTTCTACTGTAAATTCCCCATATAGACTCCCTCACTTTCCATGATGGTCTTTGTAGTTTGTGGCTTTTATATCACCTAAATATTGTAGAATTCTGTAGCAGCACAGAATCTAAAATAGAGTCCGTCTCATTCCTGGTGTTCCATATCATTTTACACAGCATTACCTGTAATACATTGTGTTTGCAAAGTAGCTTACATTGCCTTTTTAAATTGAGACATGGGTTCATCTATAATTTGCTAGTAATTTCAAGTATAGATTAAACTAGATAAAAGTTTTCAATAATCATTAGCATATTGATTACATTTAATGTCTTGCATTTATTTATAATGAGAACTCAGAGAATTAAATGAAACCTGCTCTCTCTTAGGGTTCCATTCTTGCATTCATTAATAAAGAACAATTAGACCAGGCATGGTGGCACATGCCTATAATCCTTGCGCTCTGGGAGGCCCAGGCAGATGGATCACCTGAAGTCAGGAGTTTGAGACCAGCCTGGCCAACGTGGCGAAACCCTGTCTCTACTGAAAATACAAAAATTAGCCAAGCGTGGTGGCAGGCGCCTGTAATCCCACTTACTTGGGAGGCTGAGGCAGAGAATCCTTGAACCTGGGAAGCGGAAGTTTCAGTGAACCAAGATTGCGCCATTGCACTCCAGCCTGGATGACAAGAGTGAAACTCTGTCTCAGAAAAAGAAAAAAGAATAAATAAATAAAATTACTTGGACCCTAGAATGACTGGATACAGAGCCCTGAGTTTGAAGAGGACCAACTGTCTGTGCTGCTATAACAGAATACCTGACCCTGGGTAGAAATTTGTTGGCTCACAATTCTGAAGGTTGGGAAGTCCAGGATCAAGGGGCAGCATCTGACCAGGGACTTCTTGCTGCATCATCTTATGGGGAAAGATGGAAGGGTAAAGAGAGAGCCAAATGGAAAGAGAGCAAGAGGGGGCAAATCTATTTCAGTCACAATGAACCCACTCCTTTGATAATGGCATTAATCCATTCATGACCTAAACACCTCTTAAAGAGGAGTGGGCTCAATACCACATAGAAGCCCTACCTTCCAATACCACCACAATGCTGATGAAATTTTAACTTAGGTTTTGGAGGGGATGAACATTCAAACCATAATATCAATTTATACTGGGACTACTTTTTAAAGACTTATTACTTTGCATAGACAGTAAAAAAAATAAATCAGTTGTCACTTTAACTTTAATCTTCTTCCCTTCCTTCTCCCCCATTCTGGGGAAATAAAAATTAAGGTTTGTAGTCATGTAATGTGTATATTATCAGGGGTAAGAAATTTGCTGTCTCTGATAATGAACCTCACATTTCTCTTGTTTTTACAGTAATAAAAGACTAGTGGCCTTAGTGCCCATGCCCAGTGACCCTCCATTCAATACCCGAAGAGCCTACACCAGTGAGGATGAAGCCTGGAAGTCATACTTGGAGAATCCCCTGACGGCGGCCACCAAGGCCATGATGAGCATTAATGGTGATGAGGACAGTGCTGCTGCCCTCGGCCTGCTCTATGACTACTACAAGGTAGGTCCCCAGCCTCCACTTTTCTCTTCTTCCTGCTCCAGGACATCCGTTTGCTGGTGGGAAGAAGGAATAGATTCTTCGTCCCAGACCAGGAAACTAATAGCATTTCCAAACTCAGTATAGAATTCAGCCTCTTCCTGTTCTCATTGCCCCCTGCTTCCCCATCTACAAAGCTCAACTTGATCACCCACCCAGATGAAGTGCTCATTTTGGGATAATATTTTTTGTGTTCTTTGTTCACATGCATAAATATTATTTGCATATTATTCTTATATTACAAATACTTCCTTGTTACCATGTTTACTTTAGGATTATTGTTTTTGCTGAATGAAGTATATTACATTGTGTGGCTTTATTAGTCCATTTTCACACTGCTGATAAAGACATACCAGAGACTGAGAAGAAAAAGAGGTTTAATTGGACTTACAGTTCCACGTGGCTAGGGAGGCCTCAGAATCATGGCAGGAGGCAAAAGGCACTTCTTACATGGCAGTAAAAACAGAAAATGAAGAAGATGCAAAAGTGGAAACCCCTGATAAAACCATCAGATCCTGTGAGACTTATTCGCGATCACAAGCACAGTATGGGGAAAACTGCTCCCATGATTCAAATTATCTGCCACAAGGCCCCTCCCACAACACATGGGAATTATGGGAGTACAATTCAAGATGAGATTTGGGTGAGGACACAGAGCCAAACCATATCAGTGGCTATACCATAAGTTAGTTGCTCAGTAGTTGAACATTTAAGTTGCCTCTAGATTTTTCTATTTATAAGAAACATTCAGGGTTTCTAGATTTTTCAATTTTAAAAGGAACATTCTGATGAATACTTTTGTGGAAGACGTTTGCAGTAATTTCAATACCTAATTTTGTTACAATCCTAACTTTCTCCATTTGTTTTGATGAGTAGTAAATTTTTATTTTGAAAAACTCTTAAGGCAAAATAAATGTAAAGCACTTATTTCAAAAATTTACTTGCCATATACTACCTATAAAATAGGAGTATTTCAGGAAATCAGACAAAAAACAATAGTTTTTCTCCAGCATAAAGAACTATGCCTGGTATGACCTGCTCCTTTTGAATTATTGAAGTGTAAAAAATTGACAAGTATTTACTGAATGAGATTTATTACCTGCCTTGATTGTAA
>NW_012102588.1:1034822-1037186 GCF_000951045.1 Mandrillus leucophaeus
CCTTCCTTCTCCCCCATTCTGGGGAAATAAAAATTAAGGTTTGTAGTCATGTAATGTGTATATTATCAGGGGTAAGAAATTTGCTGTCTCTGATAATGAACCTCACATTTCTCTTGTTTTTACAGTAATAAAAGACTAGTGGCCTTAGTGCCCATGCCCAGTGACCCTCCATTCAATACCCGAAGAGCCTACACCAGTGAGGATGAAGCCTGGAAGTCATACTTGGAGAATCCCCTGACGGCGGCCACCAAGGCCATGATGAGCATTAATGGTGATGAGGACAGTGCTGCTGCCCTCGGCCTGCTCTATGACTACTACAAGGTAGGTCCCCAGCCTCCACTTTTCTCTTCTTCCTGCTCCAGGACATCCGTTTGCTGGTGGGAAGAAGGAATAGATTCTTCGTCCCAGACCAGGAAACTAATAGCATTTCCAAACTCAGTATAGAATTCAGCCTCTTCCTGTTCTCATTGCCCCCTGCTTCCCCATCTACAAAGCTCAACTTGATCACCCACCCAGATGAAGTGCTCATTTTGGGATAATATTTTTTGTGTTCTTTGTTCACATGCATAAATATTATTTGCATATTATTCTTATATTACAAATACTTCCTTGTTACCATGTTTACTTTAGGATTATTGTTTTTGCTGAATGAAGTATATTACATTGTGTGGCTTTATTAGTCCATTTTCACACTGCTGATAAAGACATACCAGAGACTGAGAAGAAAAAGAGGTTTAATTGGACTTACAGTTCCACGTGGCTAGGGAGGCCTCAGAATCATGGCAGGAGGCAAAAGGCACTTCTTACATGGCAGTAAAAACAGAAAATGAAGAAGATGCAAAAGTGGAAACCCCTGATAAAACCATCAGATCCTGTGAGACTTATTCGCGATCACAAGCACAGTATGGGGAAAACTGCTCCCATGATTCAAATTATCTGCCACAAGGCCCCTCCCACAACACATGGGAATTATGGGAGTACAATTCAAGATGAGATTTGGGTGAGGACACAGAGCCAAACCATATCAGTGGCTATACCATAAGTTAGTTGCTCAGTAGTTGAACATTTAAGTTGCCTCTAGATTTTTCTATTTATAAGAAACATTCAGGGTTTCTAGATTTTTCAATTTTAAAAGGAACATTCTGATGAATACTTTTGTGGAAGACGTTTGCAGTAATTTCAATACCTAATTTTGTTACAATCCTAACTTTCTCCATTTGTTTTGATGAGTAGTAAATTTTTATTTTGAAAAACTCTTAAGGCAAAATAAATGTAAAGCACTTATTTCAAAAATTTACTTGCCATATACTACCTATAAAATAGGAGTATTTCAGGAAATCAGACAAAAAACAATAGTTTTTCTCCAGCATAAAGAACTATGCCTGGTATGACCTGCTCCTTTTGAATTATTGAAGTGTAAAAAATTGACAAGTATTTACTGAATGAGATTTATTACCTGCCTTAATTGTAAACACCTTTGGCTGATGCTGGGAATTGGCACAAATGTGAGGATGGCTGTGTTTATTTTGCTGGTTGGGCACAATGAACTCTTATTTTAGAATAAGAACTGAATCCCACCTCCCCTTCTCCCTCCATCATGGAAAAACCAGAGGTTGTGGCAAAATCATGCAGGAGAGAGAATTTCCCTTTTAGTAAACTTCGGTCTCTGCTTCCTGTTTCCTTTCTGCTTCCAACTTCCTGTTAACTTCCAGCAGCCTCCACTTTGCAAGCTATTGTCTCCTGTCTCTTCCCTAAAACAGTTCTCACGCTTTCAAAACATCTCCCACCACCACTTCTGGCAGTGCCACCACACCTACTCTTCTGCCAGGGTTTTCTAAAATTACACATTCCTTTTCCAACTTCTTTCCCGTTAAAACACTCAGGAGGGATTCCTCCTTGGGGAGATTATTGAAAACGAAGTGAGGCTTTATCTAAGATGGAGAACAAGGTATGAGTGGCAGGTGCAAGTGACTGACAGGTAGGTCCATCCAGAGTATTTTAAATAAAGATATTGCTAACTCAAATAAATGCATCCTTTACAGTTAGGAAGTGCTGGAGAAATATATGAAGGGCTTTCTCTTGGTCTAGGCTTTCTCCAGTCTAGGCTGACTTTCCCACTTATCAAGAGAGCCAGCACTGGCAGATTGTGACCACCCTCTTATGAAGGCATAAAACTCCCAGCAGGACTCGTGACATAGCAAGAAGGACCTTAACTTTGGGGGACTTGGGTTCAAGGTGAAAGGATGCTTTAAGGCCTAAACTACATTGCATGTAAGTAAGGCTATTTTCTCTACAGTGAAGGGGAATTCCTGGAAAAAAAAAAAAGGGTGAAAACCAAAATGATTTCATGGTAGGCTTTTTTTT
>NW_012102588.1:1038176-1047984 GCF_000951045.1 Mandrillus leucophaeus
TTCACCGTGTTAGCCAGGATGGTCTCGATCTCCTGACCTCGTGATACACCCACCTCGGCCTCCCAAAGTGCTGGGATTACAGGCTTGAGCCACCGCGCCCGGCCTGTTCTTATTTTTTAAAAAATAGATTTTATTCTGTTATTATGAAATGGATATAATTTCATATATCTGTATTTGATGGCAATCCTTTTTTTGTGTTAGTGAGAAAGAGAAGCATACCCTGAAACAAACATAATTAGTAATTTTTTTTGTTTGTTTTGACAGAGTCTTGCTCTGTTGCCCAGGCTAGAGTGCAGTGGCATGATCTCAGCTCACTGTAACCTCCATCTGCCGAGTTCAAACGATTTTCCTGCCCCAGCCTCCCAAATGGTTGGGACTAAGATGTGCATCACCGCAACTGGCTAATTTTTTGTTTGTATTTTTAGTAGAGATGGGATTTTGCACATGTTGGCCAGGCTGCTCTTGAACTCCTGGCTTCGAGTGATCCGCCCGCCTTGACCTCCCAAAGTGCTGGGATTAGGCATGAGTCACCACGTCCAGTCTATAATTAGTAATTTATGAAGGCAATGTATTTTATTTCTCACAGATGCAAAGGATAGTTAAGTATTAGTAAATATGGGTGATTAAGTACTAGTAAATGTGGTACCTAGATTACCTGTCCTCTTACATATTTGCTAGCATTTAAAGGAAAGTTGAAATACTGCTTTCTGTAAATATTCTGAGATACCAGGTAGGGAGTTTACATAAAACTCAAGTTGCAGCCAAGTCTGTAACTCCTTCTGTTGAATTAATATTTCCAAGACCATGTGGACTACTGGAGTTACATAGCTGCTTTTATTTCACACGAGCTTTGCTATATTTTTGCTTGAAACATTTTAGTGTTTCTGGAAAGAATTGGTCTTGTTTTCAAACACTCTGTTCAAATGATCATTTTGAAGCCCTTTTCAGTTCCCTGGGTGTTCACAGCTTATATATGTTGGTGTTAAAGTTATAACAAAGTTAAATGTCCCTTGAGGATGGACCTTTTTCTGTAGTCAAGTGAAATGTTAATGAAACAAAGCAGTTCTGGTTTTTTGGTCTAAACTCGTGTAAACTCTGGGAAGTTAAATTATTGTAAAAATTGCTGCCATGTTATCATTTACATTTTACAGACTTTCTATGCCTCTTCAGAGTATGAATTGATTCTATTTTTGTCAAAGAAACTGTTTTTCCTCACTCTTGAAGTTGGAGTACATCATCCCCGAGGGGACAGTCGTGGACTCTGTCCACAGGGAGGAGTTCATGAGCTACACGCAGGCACTCCAGAAATGGTGGTCCCTGTCCTGTGAATGTGGCGAAGGCATACCTTTCGTAATACTTCATAAATTTCAAGGTCTTTTCACCTGCATTTGATAACTGTCACCACAGCATCATTGCAGTGAAGTCCATCAGGTTTTACATTTTATAGTTCTGCAACTCAGTGGGATTTACCCAAGATCACAGGACAATCCTGTATGTTTCCTAATATCCATTGTTTTACAATGTCTACCATTTACAAAATGCCCTTTTTTGAATCCACTTAAAAATTTTAAAAGTATGCATTTGGAGCTTAATAAGTTGCTTACTCATCAAGTGGTGTTTATTTTTTAAAATCCAAATGTATAGAATCTGTCATAATTTAGAGACTAAAATTCTAGCTCAGTTCTCTATCCAGTTTAAACTATTTACCAATAATAGCTCCAGAGTTGTGCAACCTTTCCATGAATTTCAGGCATGACAGAAAAACGTGACAGATTCAATTAGCCAGATATTTTTAAAGTGTTTTGACTTACTTTATGTAACTTTATTTTCCTCTTGAGAGAGCTGATTTATCATCATCTGGTTCTAGCTGTAGTGAAAAATAGGCTTCCCTAGTCAGTTGGTTTCTATCTGTTCTACTGACCAGTACTGCTGGAAACCAGTTTGTTGGTTGATTTGTTTGTCCATCTGTCCATCCATCCATCCATCCATCCATCCATCCATCCATCCATCCATCCGTCCATCCATCCATCCACCCACTCACCTACACACCCACCCAAAAAATATTCACTAAGTAGCTATGACCTCCTAGCAATGGGGATAAATATTGGATATCTAAAGGCAGGTGAGACTCATTTCACTACCTCAGAGAGATCACTGACAATCACAGTCCAGGACAAACACAGTGCTATAAACCTACAACCACGGCTTATGGAGGTCAGTGCTCTAAAAGGGTTATGTTCTAAGAGCAGTAGGTTGACTGACAACCTCCCAGATAATTCACCGGCTTTCCAGAGGAAACAATGCCTACTCTGCCAGAGTAGAGGACGATCTGTCACATGCACAGACCAGGACAGAAAAGAGAGAGACAGAGAGACAGAGAGTTGGTGAGGGGAGTTCATAACTAAGTGCAAGATGCCTAAGATGATTTCTGGATTAATCAAGGCAGAGAGTACAGAATAAAGGCTCTGAGAAGAATAATAAAGAGTTGAGTTTGATGTGCCTGCAAGATGTCCAGGAAGGGACATCTAGGACTCAAGGGAAGAGACCAAGTTCAGAGTTCTCAGTTTATCTAAAGATGGTTTGCAAAGCCAAAGTTTCAAAAAAGAGCATGGTTCAAAGAAGAGCAAACCCGCACGTTAATAACCACCTTTATAGTATTGTGCCTAGCACCTTAGACCGAGCACAGGTGTCTGCGCAGAGCTCACATCAGGGACTCTTGGCAACAATAACATTCACTTCTATGAATCTTTGGGGGTTGCTAACACGTTTCAGTGTTTGGAATCCCTATTCTTCTATTTCTTTGGTCCTGCCTTTTCCAGGCCATTTTCATTGATCAATTGATTCTTTCAATAAGTATTTAGTGAGGGCCTACTACATTCCAGGCACTGAGGATATAACCATGACAAGGTGGACATAGAGATTGCCATATCATGGACATATAAAATTAGATAGGACTCAAAGTATGGGCACAAGTTAGCCTGGAGAAGGCATGGGTTGTGGTGTGGGTGTAGGAGGGGTGGGACATGTTCTAGGCAGAGAGGATTTTGTGTGATGGCTCTTTTGTGAGAAGGAGCATTGCATGGTCATAAATATAGTTGGCCCAAGTGTGAGAAGCAAAAACAGGGGCTGCCTGCACTGAGATGGGAGACGTTTTTGAGACTACCTACCTGAGAGTAATGGGAAGCACTCAAGTGTTTTAAGTATAATAGCAACACGTCAAGATCAGACTGCATTTTAAGCAGACCACTCTGAGTCTTCCTAATGGATCCAGAAATAATTCACAGGAATGAAATGAAGGAGAGGAGAGACCAGTTAGGAGCTGCTTGCGCAGCCCAAGCAAGGAACTCTGGCGACTGAGCCTGGAGGCTGGTGTCCAGGGGTGGGGGATGGGTTTCAGAGGCACAGGGGACTTTGTGCCACCTGGTTGGAAGGGGAGAGGGCAAGGGAAGCTTGACAGTCAAGAAAAATGTGATGGTGCCATAGCACATGACAAAAGAAGTAAACCATCTGTCCCTGCTTCAGAGGCCCTTCCTCATCCGGCCTTTGCTCATCTCTGAGGCCACATCTCCCCCAACTCATTCCTCATGCCGGCCATGCCTTCCTTGTTCTGTCCTGTCCTCTAACCTTTTTATAAGCAGCTCCAGTGGCTAGAAAGCCTTCTCCATCCACCTTACAAATTCCTACCTATGGCTCAGCCCCTCTGGGGAGCTCCACTCTCTAGGCTTCCAGAGAATCCTGTCAGTAGCACAGTTTTATCTCATATCACGGGGTATTAAATTTTTAAAACACTATAGGAATAACTACATTTTAGGAGAGAAACTAAGTGCTCTCTAGTGGGGTGGGTGAGTCATAAACTCAGGGTACAGCAGCAGGCAGAGCTGGGGAGGCAGGTCTTCTTTTTTTAATATATGTATAGTTTTCCAGTTTATTACGTTTTTAATCTCAATGCCAGTAGAATTTCTTTCTCCTTCCCCCCTTTTATTATTTATTTTTATTTTTTAAATTATTATACTTTAAGCTCTGGGATACATATGCAGGCCTTTTTTTAAAAAAAATTTATCATTTCAACTTTTGTTTTACATTTGGGGGTATGTGTGCAGGCTTGTCACATGGATATATTGTGTGATACTGAGGTTTGGGATACGACTGTGCCCAGCACCCAGACAATGAGCATAGGACCCAAAAGGTAGTTTTTCAGCCCTTGCCCTGCATCCCCGCCTTAGTAGTCCCGTGTCTGTTGTTCCCATCTTTATGTCAATGTGGACCCAATGTTTAGCTTCTATTTATAAGTCAGAACATGTGGTATTTGGTTTTCTGTTCCTGCATTTATTCGCTTAGGATTATGGCCTCCAGCTCCACCCATCTTGCTGCAAAGGACATGATTTCATTCTATTTTTATGCCTGTGGGATCTCCTTAAATACTTACTTCTTCCTTAATGCCTTTAAAAAATTGTCATAAAAGATATATAACCTAAAATTTACCATTTTAACCATTAGTAAGTGTCCAGTTCTGTGGCATTAAGTACATTCACATAGTTGTGCAAACATCGCCACCATCTATCTCCAGAGCCTTTTCCTTTTCCCAGACAGAAAACTCTGTACTCCTTAAACAGTAATTCCTTTCTTATCCTCCTACCTGCTGGTCCTCTCTGTTCTACCTTCTGTCTATGAATTTGACCCTTCTGGGGTACCTCATCTAAGTGGAATCACACAATATTTGTCCTTTTGTATCTGGCTTAGTTTTTTAGCATAGTGTCTTCAGGGTCCCTCCATATTACAACATGCACCTTAATTTCATTCACTGTTAAGGCAGCATAGTATTCCGTTGTATGGCTGTGCCCCATTTTGTTTTTCCATTCATCTGCTGTTGAACATTTGGGTGGTTTCCTCCTGCGGGCTACTGTGAATAGTGCTGCAATGAACACAGGTGTATTGAGTATTGAAATTGTATGTTTATCTGTCATCTTCAATAGATGATGAGAACTATCATTTATCTTTTTTCTATCCAGTGTTTAGCAATGCCTGATATAGTATAGACTCTGAAAGTTAACATGAATGATTTATAATTGATTTATTTTGTTTTTTATTAACAAATATAAAGTACCACACACTCCAAGTGCTTTGAAAATTACATTAACTCATTTAATTTTACTAAAAACCTGTGAGATGAGGGACTATTGTTATGCCCATTTTACAGATGAGGAAAGTGGGACAGAGTTTACTGAGTGGTAGAGCTGAGATTTGAACCCAGGCAAGCAGGCTCTAGGTCTGGACTCCTGGCCACTCTGCTCTGTCCCCACCCTAAGCCAGGTGTCTGGGCTTGTGTCGTATTCAGGTAAGTGGAAATCACAGGAATTGATAGAGGACTCCAGTAGAGGGATGATTTTCCTGAATGTTCTTTCATCTCAAGAAAGCAAAAGTTGCTTTTTGGGTGCAAAGGAGTTTGGCTAGAAGGAAGATCTGGAGATATAGAAAAAGAAATAAAGAAAAATACACAAAGAAATTCAATAAACCAACCCAATTCAAGCCTACTTATTCATGTGTTTGAAAACTGTGGCAGAGTAAAGGATCTAGGATGCAGCAGGCGATTAGATGATGGTCAGAGACATGGCTGGTGGGATGGCCCTTCTTTCAATGAGCACTTTTTCAATATCTTTCAGGTAATGTGTTGGCATTAGGAGTGTTTTATTTTATTTTATTTTATTATTTATTTATTTATTTTTTTGAGACGGAGTCTCGCTCTGTCACCCAGGCTGGAGTGCAGTGGTGTGATCTCAGCTCACTGCAAGCTCCGCCTCCTAGGTTCACACCATTCTCCTGCCTCAGCCTCTCGAGTAGCTGGGACTACAGGTGCCTGCCACCACACCTGGCTAATTTTTTATATTTTTAGTAGAGACGGGGTTTCACCATGTTAGCCAGGATGGTCTTGATCTCCTGACCTCGTGATCCGCCCCCCTCGGCCTCCCAAAGGGCATCAGGAGTTTTAAGACAATAATGAAAGTGTATTTAGAAACAAAATTGTGGAAGCAAGTCCACAAGCTGTGTAGGAAGGTGGACAAAGGGGGGCCCAGGTATATTGGATGCTTTCCCCCGCTGCTAGCTCAGTACGGCCCCCTGTGCCTAAGCACCCCCACCATGTCAGCACTTATCAGAGAGGAGGGTAGATCCCTGTTCTTTATGCTGACACTTGTTGTGTAACTCCATTATGTTTTCTGTCTGATCAAAGGCACCCAAGTCTAGATTCACCTCTGCTCACATTGCTTCTCTCCCCTCTTCCACTCCCAAGGTAGGGAGTGCATGAGAGGTGCTCGGGTCCAGGGAGAGTCACCTAGGCCAGCAGTGAGCAGCTGAATCATGTCTGCTGTGGCCATATGTTTATCACCAACCCTTTGTCTCTGGCTCCGTAATCATTGTCACTCAGGCTACTCGCCTTTAACATCTCCTGGTGACAGCAACTTTTCCACCATTTCCCGGAGAACATCCCGTTTTGGTTTCTTTGCTTATGCTGGTGTCCAGCTCTGAACATGGTCATGGTTGCATCTATGTACATCTGACTGATGGTTGGTGATGTTTCCAGGTTCCTCGAGACAAGAGGCTGCTGTCTGTAAGCAAAGCAAGTGACAGCCAAGAAGACCAGGAGAAAAGGTAAAGGAATTTGCCTGGCCCCCAAAATAACTCTGTGTTTTCTGAAAACAATGTTATTAAACTGTATGTTTTGTTCTTGAGAGGAGATGGGGTCAAGAAGCTTAGCATCCTCTATCTGTCTTTTGAATCTGGGCCAATGCCAGATCTCTCAATGAGGACAGCAAATTGCATTTTTGGTTGTGCATTCAAAGGGTATCTGCACCCTCTTCAGATACCCGCTTCCAAGGAGGCTTAAAATCCTGAGTCAGAGATGAGATGCTGGCAAGATAGCACATTGCTGGGATTAACTTTTCTGATCAATCCTATGGCATTATAACTGCAATTAGGCCCCTCAGGAAGTGAGACACTTGAAAGATTGCTTTTGATGATGGGGGAGGGGAAAGAAAGGAGGTTGGATGGTTTCTCAGCCAGGGGAGGCACAGGTGGAGGCCACTGCAAGGGCTACCACTGTCAGGGTGAAGGGGCAGGACAGCTGCAGGAGATCACTATGAAACACCCCTTGTCTGCCCTCCTCAATCAAGAACCAGCTGAAAAGCAAGGCACAGTCAGATAAATCGAGGTTCAAAAGGGGCAGAAAAATCAAAAGCAGCTTTATTTCTGATGAAGCCCATTGGAGAATGTGACTCAGAATCTGCAGCTTGTAACATTTCAGTCCTGACTTAGGAAAGTGTACCCATTCAGTCCCAGGCATGACTTTGTACCATTTATGGCACAGCAGGGGTGACTGGAGGGAGAGTCCCCTCTCTTTGGCCAGGATGATCCAGAAAAAGAAACAGGACCAGAAGGGACTGAATCACCCTGCTCAGCTACTTCTTTCAAACTCACCCACTTTTTTTTTTTTTTTTTGAGACAGAGTCTCGCTCTATCACCAGGCTGGAGTGTAGTGGCACCATCTTGGCTCTCTGTAATCTCCGCTTCCCAGTTCAAGACATTGCCCTTCCTCAGCCTCCTGAGTAGCTGGGACTACAGGCGCACACCACCATGCCTGGCTAATATTTTGTATTTTGGTAGAGACGGGATTTCACCATGTTGGCCAGGATGGGCTCGATCTCCTGACCTCGTGATCCACCCGCCTCAGCCTTCCAAAGTGTTGGGATTACAGGCGTGAGCCACCGCACCCGGCCCAAACTCACCCACTTCTTTCAAACTCACCAATCAATACATCTCTTCCCCTGCAGTGTGATGGAGAGAAGCTGTGGTGTTTTTCTATTGGAGGTTCTTCCATATGGATATAAAATCCCCTACTAGCACATATGTCCGAATCTGACCTGGCCTTGATAGGAACTGCTTGTGACATTACAGTCTTCTGTGATTAGCAGCAGGGGCCTCTCCCCCAACCAGCAGCCCTGTGCTGTGCAGCAACTCCGGGGTACAACCCCAGCAGAACATGAAGACTGCCTGCATCGGAGTCACTGTTCCACTAGGGATCTCCTGAAGCTCCACACCGCCCTAGGGTCCTGGGACCTCGCTGGCAGAGGTGATGACAAGGACGAAGAGGCTGACACTCTTCAGGCCCTAAAACTTTCCCTTGATCCAGTCAGTTTTATTGAGTTAAGCTTGTGCTATCTGCTTAGTCCTGTGCCGGAATTATAGCAGGATCAGGGAAAAACAAGTTTAAGCCATGTACTCTGTCTACCTTTTACATCACAGACAAGTGAGTATCTCTTAGGACAACATTACAAAGCAACAGCTGCTCATTGTATTTTAATGGTTACTTTTGTGATTTTCACAGAGCATTAAAAAAAAGCTGCAGTGAAGTATAGACTAACCTACCTTATATAGATTAATTATGACTTAGACTTCTCATCGAATATAATTTGGAAGGATGTCATTGTGATCTACAGCATATTCATGAATTAAGGTGCTGTATGTTAACATAGTATCATTACAACTGTTTGTATACAGAAGTTGCTACCTGGAAAAATAACAGAATCTCAAAGACATGATCTGAATTTTCTAAAAAGTATGTTTAACACACCATTATTATCATTGCATTTTTCTCATATTATAATATTTGTTTCAATTTTAAATTCTATTGCAGATAATTACTATCTCACAATAATTCTTAGTTTTAGTTACCCATTTTTTAGATGTCTTTGTGAAGTTCTCTGGTATTAGCTTCAAAATCTAAAACTGTTGAACAGAGGCATAGTTACACATTTTAGGGTGGTGCCGAAGCTGTTATTTTCTGGTGGTATGATAATATTCAACTAGATTTCTGCAATTCCATAGCTTGCTTATTTGTTTGTTTATTAGGACACCAAAGCCAAAAAATACTTTGACTTGTATTCTTTCTTTAGAATTCATAAGTTTTGCGTGAATTAAATAATTAAGAAACTTGGCCCCAAATGGACTCTAACTATAGAGAAGTTGGTTAACTTTGAATATTTTGGCAAAGCCAATGAGACTGTGTGTGTGCAAAACCTAGAGTGGAAACTGAATAACAACTTTGTAGCCAATAAATGTAGACCAACTTATGTACTCCTCACCTGTAGGGGCTTATCCCCAAGTGTTAATGGTTATTTCTTCACTAAAGGCTCTGGGCTGACATGAGTTCGGGAAATCCTGGGTTTTGGTTAAACAGGTGAAGGAACACTGGTACCTTTACTGGGTTCATGATGTTTGCAACCCACTCAGGGTGGTCTCATTATGGCAATTTTGTTTGTTTTTTATTATTGATTTCACCATGGACTCTTTTTTGTGTGTGTATGTGAGGAATCTCTATTCACATTCCATGCAATGTGTAAACAATGAGGTTTAGGTTTAGGACATGGTAATGTAAATGGGTGGTCTGGGTTTTGGCACCCTCCAACTACTTGGATTCAGATGAAACATAAATTCTAAATTTTCACTATTTCTTATGTACAGGTTCACGCTATTGATTTGATCACGAAACCAGGTCATTACTTAAGGCCAGAAAGTGTGTAGACTTGTGATTTTACTCCTTAGGAAATTATTTTCTAGACTTATTTCTTCCTACAAATAAAGTTTTAGGTATCTTAAATATTTTTCTATTTGCTGTGTTCATGTGGAGAAATTCTTTTTGCAAGTTTCACTTCGAAGTTTCATCTGAAAAATCAAAGCTGAAAATATCAAGTCCTGCTTCACAGTTAGGCAAGCTCAAAGGCTAATGGGCTTCCTTCTTTATACACAGGAGCCAGGA
>NW_012102588.1:1048914-1051423 GCF_000951045.1 Mandrillus leucophaeus
AATTCTCATTATCTTATTTCTCCTTTAAGGTGCCCACAGAATGGTAAAAATATCCTCCCCACTCCTCAATCCTTCAAATTACCATGTTTGTCCTCCTCCTGCTTTTTTCTTTTTGTATTTTAAAACTAAATTTTGGTAAAATTTTCAAACATATACAGAAGTACAGAGAAGAGTGTAATAAACCCCCCGAATACCCATCCCATTCTCCAGTTCAACAATGACACATTTTTGCCACTGCTTAATATCTGCTTGATTTTGACCTTTTCTCTCTTTCCTTTTCTTTCTTTTTTTCAAATTGCAATAGTATTTAAAATAAATCCCTGTCATGTCATCATATTAGTTATCCTCTAACTACTTCTGTATGTCTAAAAAATAAAAATGGACATTTTATTACATAAGCTCAAAATCATTATCACCCCTAACTAAAATTAACAATACTTTTTTTTTTAAGATGGATTCTCACTCTGTCCCTCCCCCACCTCAGCCTCCTGAGTAGCTGAGACTACAGGTTGAAGCCACTGTGCCTGGCTAATTTTGTATTTTTAGTAGAGACAGGGTTTCACCATTTTGGCCAGGCTGGTCTTGAACTTCTGACCTCGGGTGATTCGCCCTCCTTGGGCTCCCAAAGTGCTGGGATTACAGGCGTGACCCACTGCGCCCGACAACAATACTTCCTAATATCACCCAATTCCCAGTCCATATTCAATTGCCTCAAAATTCCCATTGCCTGACAAATGCCTTTTTGGTTTGTTCAGGTCAGGATCCAAACAAGAGCTACTCGTCATACTTGATTTTTATGACTTTTAAATCTCTGTTAATCTAGAACGCTTCTCCCACCCTTCCTCCTTTTTTCATGCGTTTGACTTGTTGACAAATTTAGGTCAGTAGGATGTGCTGCATTCTGGTTTGTCTGATCGCTTCTTTTTGATGTTGTTTAAGTCATTCTTTGTGTTCCTGTATTTCCTAAGAGCTGAAAGTTAGATATGAAGGTTTGATTAGACCTAGAGTCAGATTTTTTTTTTTTTTTGAGACAGAGTTTCATTCTTGTTGTCCAGGCTGGAGTGCAATGGCATGATCTCGGCTCACCACAGCCTCCACCTCCAGGTTCAAGTGATTCTCCTGCCTCGGCCTCCCAAGTAGCTGGAATTACAGACACGCGCCACCACTCCCAGCTAATTTTTTGTATTTTTTAAGTAGAGACGGGGTTTCACCACGTTGGCCAGGCTGGTCTCGAAGTCTTGACCTCAGGTGATCCACCCGCCTCAGCCTCCCAAAGTGCTGGGATTACAGGCGTGAGGCACAGCTCCAGGCCTCATTTTGTTTTTGTTTGTTTTTTTACAGTGAGACTGAGTACTTCAGGTTGCATGATACCAGAGGGCGCATGGCTTACTCGTGATCCTACTTTTAGTGATGTAAGGATCCCATTGCGTTTCGTTGTGAAGTTTGCCTGTCCCCCGTCCCTTAATGGCATTAGCATTCAATGATTATTGCCTGCATTGGTTATTTTATTAGGCATTGCCAAATGGTGATTTTTCTAATTCTATTATGTTGCGGGGGCGGGTTTGAACACACAGAAACTGCCTTGGCCCCAGTGAAGCCCAGAGTAATTTGAGTGGAGGAGAAAACCGAGTGCAAGTCCTAAAGACTGTTCCAGTGAACCTTTCCCTAAATCAAGATCACCTGGAGAATTCCAAGCGGGAACAGTACAGCATCAGCTTCCCTGAGAGCTCTGCCATCATCCCGGTGTCGGGAATCACGGTGGTGAAAGCTGAAGATTTCACACCAGTTTTCATGGCCCCACCTGTGCACTATCCCCGGGGAGATGGGGAAGAGCAACGAGTGGTTATCTTTGAACAGACTCAGTATGATGTGCCCTCGCTGGCCACCCATAGCGCCTATCTCAAGGACGACCAGCGCAGCACCCCGGACAGCACGTACAGCGAGAGCTTCAAGGACGCAGCCACAGAGGTGAGTCCCAGGCGCCATCGATGGCTGGAACTCAAACCCAGAGCCCCTAGCTAATTTTTTTGCTATTTCCTTTCAAAGTGTGATAAATGCATTAAACAGTAAGTTTTAGTTTCAATTAGTTTTTTAAAAGATGTGTTTGTTGGTAGTCTGGCATTCTTTCTAAACAGGTGTTAATAGACCTATCTATGTGTTTGTGTGTGGAGGAATAAGTCTATTTTTCTTGGTTCTTAGATGATGGATTTCTTTGTTTTCATTTTAGTCTTAAGATTAAATATTTGTGAGGAATTAAGAGATGTTTGTTTGGAAACTTCTGCTTTGTAAAGTTTTCACCTTGATCTTTTCCAGTTTATAACCTTCCAAATGGTAGGTAGCTAAAGGTAGGACTTGTCCATTCCTTTTTAAAATACAGCATAATTTTGGCCGGATGCGGTGGCTCATGCCTGTAATCCCGGCACTTTGGGAGCCTGAAGCAGGTAGATCGAGGCCAGGAGTTCAAGACCAGCCTGGCCAACATGGTGAAATCCTGTCTCTACTAAAAATA
>NW_012102588.1:1051899-1055413 GCF_000951045.1 Mandrillus leucophaeus
TCTTTGCACTTGAAGCCTTGCCTGCTCGCCTTGCATTTGGAGAGCATGGATCTGCCTACTGTCACTATAGTTTTGCCTTAGCTAAAATTTCATGTAAATGAAGTGATAGAGGATATTGTCTTCTATGTTGCCTTTTTTTTGCTTAGCATATTTTTGAGATTCATTTATGTTGTTGCTTGTTTTTTGTTTGTTTTTGAGATGAAGTCTCACTGTGTCGCCCAGGCTGGAGTGCAGTGGCGAGATCTTGGCTCACTGCAACCCTGCCTCCCTGGTTCAAGCGATTCTCCTGCCTCAGCCTCCCGAGTTGCTGGGATTACAGGCATGTGCCACCATGCCTGGCTAAATTTTGTGTGTGTGTGCGTGTGTGTGTGTGTGTGTGTGTGTGTGTGTATGTGTTTAGTAGAGACAAAGTTTCACCATGTTACCAGGCTGGTCTTGAACTCCTGACCTCAGGTGATCCACCTGCTTCTGCCTCCCGAAGTGCTGGGATGGAGGTGTGAGCCACTGTGCCCAGCCTTGTTGCTTGTTTTAATAGTTGTTTTTTAAAATTGCTGAGTAGTAGTTCATAGTGAGTGTATATCACTATAGCTAGTCACTAGTTGATGGACATTTAGTTGCTTCCAGCTTTTGGCTATTATGAAAAATGCTGCTATAGACATTCCTGTTTATATTTTAAAGTGGACATATGCTTTCATTTCTCTTGGGTAAATACCTAGAGCTGGAATTGCTAGGCCATGTGGCTCATGTATAGTTAACTTTATAAGGTACTATCCCTGTTTTCCACACACTTGCCAAAACTTGGTAACTTTTAAACTTTAGATCTTTTAGTGGATATGTGATAGTGTCTCATTGTGCTTTGAATTTGCATTTTTTTAAAAATGTAGTGATGTTGAACATTATTTCATGTACTTATTTGGCCCTTCCTATAACTTCCTTTGTGAAGTGTCTGTTCAAATTATTTGTCCAATTTTTAAATTGAGTTTTCTTCCTTTTATTAAGTTGTAAGAGTTCTTTATATAATGTGAATATAGGCCCTTCGTTAGTCATATATTTTGCAGTTCACTAGCCTTTTTGTTTTCTTAACTATATCTTTCCATGAGTGACAGTATTTAATCTGATTAAGTCTACTTTATTAATGTTGTCTTTTATAGTTTATACGTTTGTTATATCATTTAAGAAATCTTTCCCTAATCCAATGTCACACACTATTTTTGTTTTTCTGTTTTTCTGTAGATGTTTATTAGTTTTATGTCTTTCATGTAGGTTTCTGATTCATTTTGAAGTAATTTTTTTTTTTTACTTTTTAAATGGTTTTATTTTATGTGCAAATAATGAACAGATGTTGTACCTATAAATTCTACTTTCCAAAAACAGGAGCTTTTAAAAAGAAAACCACATAATAACTTTAAAAAGGCACTAGGATTCCTCTGCTTCTAGATCATTACTGGGCTAGAAAAATAAAGTTTGTTCTATCAGAAATCACAAGTTAGAACTGAGCATTCTCCAAAGTGGAAATTCTAGAGTATAGTGTCATTCCAGCAAAGATTATTCAGTTCTCATCCCCAACATCCAGAACTACCTATCAGAAGGGTTAAGCCAGGTCAAAACAGTCCAGCATAATTAGGTTTCATCAAACAATATCATTATGCTCTTCTAAGATACAAATAAACCAAATAGGAAATACTAAAATCAAAATAACATTTGACACTGTCATACAAATTGTTAGTTCCTTGTTGTATCCCCCTTCTGTAACATTAATAAAGGGAATATTTTACTGCAAAGAATGTTTTATTTTATACATCACTAGCCATGAATTTTTGCCATTAGTTATTATACAAATGCTGCCTAGTGCCATTATCCAAATGGCATAACTATTTTACATCCACAATTCACTTCTATAGTTATAAGTAGAATTTTCATGATTTACATAAGTACATCTATCAGTAAAAATTTAACACTGAGATGCAATCTAACATCTGTAATAGCTGATGTTTTGTAGATGGAAATGTAGGAAAGATATGTTTTAATCACTTTTCATTTAAGTGACTTTATGTAAAAAATAATAATTTAGCAGTTCCAAGTTTCCAAAGGGCATTTTCAAATGTACGTAAAAGAAATGGTTACAGAGATTTCTAAGAAGCATCTTCCACGCCCACATCCTCTTGTAACTGTTGTACAATTTTCTCTTCCAACTGCTTCCCTTGGCCTGCAAGAGGAGCTCGGATAAGATGGATGTTTTGCTTAACTTCTTTGATATCCTGAACTTCGTAGCTCTTTATTTTTCTTCAATCTGTTCATTATAAGTTTAGCCTGGTGTTTCTGTTTGATTTCTTCAACTCTCTTCATTGCATCAATAGTTTTATTCCATAACTCTCACTGGTATTTGATAGGTTCATTTCCACGTTTTTCAAATTCAAATGAATTATACACTGTAAGCCCTTTACCAGCTGCTTTCTGGAATGCTTTGGTTCACCTAACTTTGTGAGGATTGCACTTCTTTTTAAAGTTTTTATGGCATTTAGATTTGCAAAATCTGAACACCTTGCAATTATTGTGGATGAACATCATCCCATGGCCAGGGTAGATGGGTTCTGAACAAAAATAACACTTCTTAATACGCATGTTGAACCTGTGTGGGTCCCCACCAACCAAACACCAAGCTTGAGAGGTGATGTGATTTTCATATATGGTGTGAGGTAAGGATTGAGACCCTTTTGTCCATACTGATATCCAGCCATACTGGTTTCATTCCAGCATGGTTTGTTAAAAAGATGATCTTGTATTCATTGAATTGCCTTGGGATCTTGGTAAAACAGCAATTTATGATATAATTGTTGGTACCTTTTCCAAATTTTGACCTAGAATATGTAATGTGTATTTTTATTAGCTCAGATCAGCTTCTTCACTGTTTAGAAGCACTGCCTCTGCATTCAAGATGAGGGTCATTGGTTCCCTATTTTCCAGCCCACCTGAGCCAATAAAAGACAATGGCAGAAGGAGAGAATGTGTGGTTTTCCAATTTCCTAAAGAGGAGCAAGTATAGTGGCAGCATGATAATATCTTTAACCTGCTGCCTATTTAATTTCCACTGGGGAAAAATGCAGCTACCCGAGCTTGAGATTTTATCTTTAAGTAATAATATTTAAAAATAATGAACATTTGATGGGTACTCACTATGTGCTGGGCGTCATCCTAAGTGATATATAAGCCTCACAAAAGCCCTTTGTGGTAGGTACTATTATTGTCATCTCTATATTCTAAATGAGGAAACTGAGGATCAGAGAGCATAAGTATGCTCATGGTCATTTAGCAGTAAGTGGGAGAGAGAGGACTCAACCTAAGCTATCTGGTTTCAGGACCTAAATCCTTAACCATATAACTATACACTCAGAGAAGACTGAGGCCTTCTAATTCTCAATAGTTCCATTGCTTAAGACAGTGATTCACCAAACTCTTTTAAAAAATATCTGACTGTCCTTGGTCCATCTCAGATTTTTTTTTTTTTTTTTTTTTT
>NW_012102588.1:1055463-1080889 GCF_000951045.1 Mandrillus leucophaeus
TTTTTTTTTTTTTTTTATCTTTCAGGTAAGCAAAGAGTACAAAAGGTTGGTGAGCAGGGACTAGCTCTCTGCAAAGTTGCAGAGAGCAACTCTTCTATACTAGGTCATAGAAGTTGCACTAGCAGCCCTGCCACTCCTGGCACCAGTCATTTCTGAGTGCCTACTATATTCTGTGGAATAAGGGAGTGACAAAAGTGACATATGATAAATTTCTTGTCCTTAAGAGGCTGTCGTATTTCTTGGGCTCTGGTAGCTTTATAATCAAACTTTCAATGCCCTTGAAATTTAAAAAATGGTCTTAAAATTACCTTTCTTAGCTTCCTGTATCATACTGCTTAAAATAGTTAATAAACTTTCTTTCTTTGTTTTTTTTAAACTGAGTGAAGGATCTTGTAGAGTCTTTGGTATTGTTGATTATTTGATTTGCTCTCAAGTAGTCAGGGGTGCTTCTGTAGAAAAGCAAATAACTGAAATTATCACTCCACGATCCCATGTGAGGTACATGCTTTTTCACCAAAAGATTGCCACTGATGTATTTTCTCACACAGTGTAGAAATATTCCATTAGTCACAGAATAGTGTATGGACGTGGTCCAATGTCAACGGAATCATCATGCTATTTGGGGGATGTGTTATCAGTTATGTTTGTATTGTAGATAAAGAGTCTTGTGAAAGGAAGCTATTGTATTTTGGGCTTTATTTTGAAGTAGATGAGAAAGTAAAGAAACATACCAGAAACTAAGCATAAAGACTATTCCCACTGATTTTGGTGGAGCTGCTTTCCTTGTCTTGGAAATCAGTGTTTACATGGCATATTGTATTTCAGCCTGATGTAAATTAAATTGAATGACCTACTATGATCGTTAGCTATTTCATTGCCAACTGGTTATAAGATTAAGTGATTTCAGAGTAATTTCACCAAGAAAATTTCATTAAGGAAAATTTGTCTAAACTCGTTTATTCTAGGCAAACTATTAAAATATCTAGAGCCCTTGTTGAATAATCAAATTTGTTTTGCCATTTGATCCCAATTCTTCTGTGTGCATGTACATGTGCATGTGTAGTGTAGCAGGGAAGGGAGTAGTTTGTTTTAACTCAGGCTGGGATTTTTGAAAAGACAGTGGTAGCATTAAAAGTGCTTTAGCCTGGGAGTGGTGGCTCATGCCTATAATCCCAGCACTTTGGGAGGCAGAGGCAGGAGGATCATTTGAGCCCATGAATTAAAGACTAGCCTGGGCAACATAGTGAGACCCTATCTCTACAAAACTATGAAATAAATTAGCCAGATGTGGTGGCATGCACCTGTAGTCTGAGCTGCTTGGGAGGCTGAGGTGGAAGGATTGCTTTAGTCCAGGAAATTCAGGCTGCAGCGAGCTATGATCATGCCACTGCACTCCAGCTTGGGTGACAGAGCAAGGCCCTGTCTCAGAAAAAAAAAAAAAAAAAGGTACTTTAATGGATGAATTTTAGCTAATTTGATCTATCTTTTATTCTACATCCTCTTTGTAATAACTTTTGGCAAGTACGTGTTGATTTATACTGGGTATTAGGCATCATGGTGATGTGGAAGCTTAGGGCAAAAGGCATGCCTAGTTTCTGCTAGAAGCTTACAATCTGTCTGTATGTGTGAAGGCAAATAATGCTAGATGCCATTTACTGAGTTCTACTCTGTGTCAGGGACCAAGGCTTACTCATTTTACATCTAATCCTTACTACCATCCTGCAAAGAAGGTGCATTATTTTTCCCATTTTACAAATGAAGAGACAGAGGTTCAGAGAGGTTAAGAAACAAACCGAAGATCATGCCATTAATAAGCAAAGAGTATAGTTGATAAATGTACAATGGAGTGGTAATTAAGACCAAAAATGTTTTAAGAAACATTTAAAAATTAAAAGATGGAAAGATTTTTATCAAAAATCATATAGATATGTAATCGTAATAAGAAATCAAAATGAAAGCAAGAATTTGTTTATTCTGTACTACAGTTTTCTATAAGTTAGTTAACAATAGTTTCTGGTTTAGGAACAAAGGAACACCAAGATCTCAGTGATTTAATACAATAAAATGTTATTTCTTGCTAATAAAAATACTGATGCATGTCTGTACAGCTCTCTTCCAATTAGTGACTCAGGAATCCAGGGGCCCTGTATCTTGTGACATTATCATCTCTATGTGTGGTTTCTAGTATCTCCCCAGCAGAGGAAGGGAGGCCGTGGAGATGGCATACTGACTAGTAAAGCCATACTTTACTGACTTTAGTCATATTGACTAGCTGACCTGAAAGTGGCGCAACTGCACCATCTCACATTTCATTGGCTAGAACTAGCCACATGATCAACCTAACTGCAAGAGGGCCAAGAAGTTTAATTCTCCCATTAGTCCTCCCATGTGCTCAAGAATTGAGAATTATTTATGAGTGAATATCAGACAGCTCTACTGTGTCTGATGTTCATAATTCAACTCCAGGCACATTATTTGTAGAATTAACATAGTTTGCAGAGCATCTTGAAATGAAAGCAAAGAATGACTATTTGTCATTATCTGGATAGATATATGATCATTAGTCCATTGATTTTATATTCATCTAGTCTGAAACTGGAAGTGATCCTGGATCTAAACCCTATCCAACATGATTGATTGACAACTGGTAGTCCATTATCCCCCACACATTTAAAGGATAAAATCTCAAAGATGTTGATTCATCTACTAAATTGGAACATGGCTTCACTTCTGATTAATGCACAGTTTTATTATGTTTATCTTAAACATATGATGCAGTGGCTATGATAACACCAAATTTCTATCATTTTGTTAATGTGTTTTAACATCAAGCAAAATTTTAGAAAATCTCTGGCATACACATTTTATACCTTAGGAGGATTTAAATCTCTCTATATGTAGTCGAAGTCGATAAGACTAGATCACGCATTTTTTAGATTAACAGGGCATTTACCCACCTCATGCATAGAACATCTATGAACATCCCAGTTCTGTTAAAGCTGTTATTTAACTTTGCAGCACCATTCGACACTGTTGATCACTCTTCCCTCTTGCAAATGCTCTTGGCTTCATGTCCACAGCTTCAGTTGTCATTTGTGTCCAAAAGACCTTCCAATTTTATTCTCCAGCCTGGTCCTCTCTTCTGAACTAATAAACTTTATTATATCTAACTGCCCATTTGATTTTTTTACTTATCCCGTCTAACTTATGATCCTCCCCCATGTTCCCCTTGTGCTCTCCACCTTCATAAGTGGCACTGCCATCCTTCTGGTTGCTCAAGCTCTTCCTTCAGTTCATCTAATCCATTATCAATTCTATCAATTTTACATTCTTAACATCTCTGAAATTCATCCATTTGTCTCCACTGTACTTCACCATACAGGCCCAAGCTGTCACTATCTCTGGCCTCTAATACTGCCATTTCAGCTTTTGTACACTGTACCTGTGATAGTCTTTTCAATATGGAAGTCTGATCATTCCACCCCCTCACTTAGATCCCACTGCTCTTAGGATTAAAGATCTAATTTTTTTTTTTTTATTTTTTATTTTTTGGAGATGGAGTCTTACTTGTTGCCCAGGCTGTACTGGTGCTATCTCAGCTCACTGCAACCTCCGCCACCCGGGTTCAAGCGATTCTCCTACCTCACCCTATGGAGTAGCTGGGACTACAGGCGTGGCACCACCATGCCCAGCTAATTTTTATATTTTTAGTAGAGACAGGGTTTTGTCTTGTTGGCCAGGCTGTTCTTGAACTCCTGACCTCAAGTGATCTGCCCACCTCGGCCTCCCAAAGTACTGAGATTACAGGCATAAGCCACTGAGCCCAGTTAAAGATCTAAGTCTTTAACGGGTTTACGAGGCACTGCAGAGTCTGTGTCTCCAATGCTTCTCCCATCTTTTCTCATACAACTTTCCTCCTTCTATCCTCTGCTCTAGGCTCCAATAGGTTCTGTGAGCCTCACATGCCCCCTTCTGACTCAGGACCTATGTGTATGTTGGTCCATGGGCTAGAACTGAGCTGTATAATACCATAGCCACTAGCCATGTGTGATTATTAAAATGAAATAAAATTAAGAATTCAGTCCATCAGTCCCACTAACTATGTTTTACATGTACATGCAGCTAGAGGCTACCATATTGGGTAGTGAAAATATAGAACACTTCCATCGTTGTACAAGACCCTATTGGACAATACTGCCCTAGAGTATTCTTTACTACCTTTCTATACCCTTCCTTCTGTGTAACTTCCTTAGGGAAGCCCTTTTTTTTTTCTGTCACTCCAATTCCTACTGGAGTCAGTTTTCTTTGTATCTAAATCCACCACCCCGGAGACGACCACAAACACATCCGTAGTCAAAGTTACACTTATTTAGCCTGCCTCAGCAGGAGACCCTTAACAGCATCTCAGTCAGGGAGAGTTGAGAGCTCTTCATAATGTTTGGTCATGTGCTGGATGAGTCCAAGGAGGGATTACAGAAGTGACAACCAGCTCTGAATTGGATACTGTCAAGATGTAGGGACACCCAGCAACTGGATATCTCATGATCATTGTTCAGAAGGAGGGAGCATTATTCACCTTGTTATTGTGTTATTATCTTCTGGGGCTCTGTTGGAAGCACTGCTTACCTCCTGTCGACCTTATCCATGTTTCTCTGGAAGCATTGCACTCTGTTAGGAACATTAAGGTTGACTGCCAGTGGTGCCAATTTTCGCTTTCTCATAGCAGTGAATGTGATGAGCTCATATAGAACTGTTGCTCTTCTTCAGAATGCCTGCACACAGAATGTAGTTTTTAAAAATAAACAATTGTTTGATTAGTGTTTTTTCCTACTTGACCAGAAGCTTCATGAGAGCAGAGACATATTCTCCTTTTGTTCACCGCTGTATCTGTAGCACTGAGCACAGTGCCTGATATAAAGTAAATGTTCAGTAAATGTTTATTGAAAGAGTGAATGAATAAATGATGGGACCTAAAAAATTAGTGGCTAGTCAAAGACAAGAAATGGTTTAGCAATTTGTGATTTCCATACAGTTAAAGAAACATTGTCTTTTTGAGACATATTCTTACCAGATAGCTCGTTTCCACAACACGAGAGAAAGAACAGAATTCCAATATTTGAGATTTAAATATGTTTATGATTGCCTGATGTCCAAGGTCCTTTAAGAGTAATCTATCAAATATATATTATCATACCTTCTTTACTATCATTTTTCTGAGTTCAAATTTATAGATGCACTATATCAAGTCACAGTAAAATACAGTGATGTTGGCTGTCTGACTGCCTTTTGGCATCCTACAAATTATATTAATAGGTCTCCAAACAACTGTGGAAACTTGATAACTGTATCCAGAACGACCTGAGCATTTTGGTTCTAATTCCTAATACTAATTCATTTATAGCCATATAACCCATCAGTGTAATAAGGTCTCATCTGAAGGATGGTGATGTTTTCTAGGTACACTATCCATTTAATTCTTTTAAAATTATATAGATAATGTAATAGAATTGAAGAAAAAATTTTCAGCTTAATGAAAAATAATATCTAGGCTTGTAATATGGTAACTACAGTAGTCACCACTACTATAACATGGAACTAGGAAAAACGTTTATTTTTTTCTTATTTTATTTTATTTTATTTTATTTTTATTTTTATTATACTTTAAGTTCTAGGGTACATGTGCATAACGTGCAGGTTTGTTACATATGTATACTTGTGCCATGTTGGTGTGCTGCACCCATCAACTCGTCAGCACCCATCAACTCGTCATTTACATCAGGTATAACTCCCAGTGCAATCCTTCCCCCCTCCCCGCTCCCCATGATAGGCCCCGGTGTGTGATATTCCCCTTCCCGAGTCCAAGTGATCTCATTGTTCAGTTCCCACCTATGAGTGCGAACATGTGGTGTTTGGTTTTCTGTTCTTGCGATAGTTTGCTGAGAATGATGATTTCCAGCTGCATCCATGTCCCTACAAAGGACACAAACTCATCCTTTTTTATGGCTGCATAGTATTCCATGGTGTATATGTATGTTTAGTTTTTCACAGTTCTTATCCTCATGCATTCATGCATTGAAGTGGGATTCTGTATTTCAGCCAGCACGTAGTTGAATCTTTCTGAGTCTGAAGATTTGTAGTATCACACCTTCTCGCGCAATCTGGGGAATTAGAACCACAGAATTTACAAGTCCAATATGCTTTAGGAGGCTAGCCTATCCTCAGACTGCAGAAATCTATGGCATGGATGGTAATCCACTCTTGCCATGTATACTAATGCTGATTCACCATGGTTTTTATGGGTTACTGCATATTCCTTCAAGCAAAGACTTTGGAAATGCATCTGTGTCTCCAAGTCACTCCTTTAAATATTTTTTTTATCATATTACCTTCCTACTCCAAAATTTTCTAAATCCTGACCATATAAAATGTAAATACATTTTCCTAAATCAGTCTGTCCAGTAGAACCTTCTGCAATGATGGAAAATTTTTTAATACTATCCAACGTTAGTCACTAGCCAATGTGTGAATGTAGTACTTGAAATGTGGCTAGTTGACTGAGGAACCGAAAGTTTAAATGTATTTCAATCTAATCAACTTAAATTTAAATAGCACATGGAGCTAGGGGCTATCATATTGGGCACCAAGACCTAAATTTTCAAGTTCCTACTAAATAACCAAGCAAGGCCTGTGTCCTTGGTCTCATGTATGCACCACATTTGTACTCATCATTTTTGTCTTGACTCACGGTGGCCCTCTTTTGCTTGGGTTACTTTCTCTCAGTTCCTTCAGTTAATCCAGGCTATCTTTGGCTTCCAAGGGTCAGAGTGAAGCTCACCAGCTCTATGAAATCCCCCTATAATTTTGCTGATCTTCCTTTCCTGGCAATGCCCATTCTATGCTTTTCCAGTCAAGACACATGAATGAATGATGATTCAACATAGACTTTCATATGTAGTCATTTGCTATATTTCAGTTTTTTTTTTTTTAACGTGAATGTATTCCATCCCCTCGACCAATTTTTATCTCTCTGAGGCCAGGACAGTGTCATATATAATTGTGTGTTTCTTCTGGCACCAAAGCAGATGGTGAAGCCCCAGAAAATTCCCATTGAGTGCTTTGCTGATTACCTAATTGATTGCAAAAGAAACACAAATCTGTACCTTTGATTCTCTGTCATGATTATTTAATCAGCCAACAAGTATTTGGGCAATGTTCATGGGATTCGTCTGGGTAAAGTTTGAAGGGAAGATCATCTTCTTGAATTCAAGGAGTAAGACTGGATAAGAAGAAGGATCATAAATATGTATGGAAACTATGATATAAGGTATGCTGAATTCCAGAGATGATGGTTAGGGGTTGTGAGGAAGTTTGGAAAATAGCTGTGATAACATTTCTCCTTTAGAAGGAAACCCTTGAAATGCTGGTCAAAGAATGTAAGTTTATTGCACAGAAATGAGAGACAAGAAGGTTATTTCTTAAGACGAGACACTTGAAAAATGGTCATAGTGAAAGAACAAGATATGTGGTCAATGAAATGCTTTTTCATCCATATTCTACAATATTCACTTCAGATCAAGAATTAGGGCTTTTGGTCATCTACTTTTGAAAAGGTTCTAAAACGTAGCAAAGCACATCCTATATGCACTGTGCATACAATTGAACATCTTGAGACCCAAGCTTCTTTGTGTGTAATACTAAACTTAGTTTCCCCAGAAAACCTACTGTTCCAATATCGTGATAATGAAGATCCTTAGAGAAGGACACTGAATAGGGTCAAACTATTACTTTATAATAGTATTTATACATGTACATAGTGCTCACTATGTACCAGGCTCTATTCTTAGTAACTTTATTTTTTTTTTTTTTTAAGAAAATAAGGTCTTAATAGGCACTCCAGCCTATTGCTCAGGCTGGACTCAAGTGACGTGATGGTAGCTCACTGCAGCCTTGAACTCTTGGGCTCAAGCGATGCTCCCGCCTCAACTTTCTGGGTAGCTGGGACTACAGGCATGAGCCACCACATACAGCTAATTTTATTTTATTTTATTTTTTGTCAAGACAGGTCTTGCTTTATTGTCCAGGCTGGTCTGAAACTCCTGGCTTCAAGCAATTCTCCTGCCTTAGCCTCCCAAAGTGCAGGATTACAGGCATGAGTTACCATGCCCAGCCTATTCTTAGTACTTTTTAAAACTTATTTAATTCTTCTATTTATTACAAATAGAAATTTTATAGATGAAGAAAATATAGTATTTGACTCATTTTATATAGGTAGCAGGTAAAAGAGCTAGAACTTGACCCTATACAATCTTGCTCCAGAAACTATGTTCTTAACCATTCTACTGTATTGCTTTTTGCTGTGCTATATAATCTCTGTGTAATTCATGTTCTGTTAATTCAGAATTTGTGACGTTTGGAATAAGTGTTGGAAACAATAGCAAATGGCAGAGATGTATTATGTATTTGAGGAAACAGCTTCCAGTATCTCAAACACTATAGGAACACCTGTGAACACGTGAATAACATACAAAGCACAAATGTATTTTCTGTTGAGTGTAGCTCTAAGTGAGGAAGTGATAGGTGAGTTCTATGACTACATTTGCTGTAGTTGAAAACATAATATCAAATATATAGCTTTCTTTTCTAGTGAGAGAATAAAATAGTTGGGATACATTTATTATTATCATTTTTGCATAATGACTTACCTACTTGTTTTAATTCCGATGACTCATATTTTGCAGAAATTTCGGAGTGCTTCAGTTGGGGCTGAGGAGTACATGTATGATCAGACATCAAGGTGAGTTACCAGGAGATGCATCCTTAGAAACTGATTAACTGATAACCTTTTAAATATACCTTCAAGTTATACCTTTAAACCTTTTTTCTTTGTAAACTTTTACAGAACAGTGTGATTTCCTTTGCCTCAGTGCTTTTTTCTTTATACAAAGGACTTCTATATCATTATTTCCAGTATTGACCAATTTTCTGGGGCCTACACCCTTTTCTTCCTTCTGTTGGTTAGACATTCCTTCTTAGGTGTTCCTCTGAACCTCATACTCATGTGCTTCCAGCCCAACAAGTGTAATATGAAGCTCTATCTTTTTTTCTTCTTTCCCTCCTCTTCCACTTGTTTCACACCTAGTGTTCTGCTTTTATTTCCTATTGTGGCTAATGATGTAGCCATTTTCCAAGCCACCCCAGCTAGAGGTAAAGGATTTGGCTTCTTTCATGTTGGACTTTCTCAGCACTTGCCAAATGCTGAATTGTCTGTTCCACTTGTCATCTCTTTTCCAAATTATCCTTGTCAACTTTCTCCTGAGCTATTGCAATACATTGGATCTCCCTGCCAACACTTCTTTTTTGTTCCACTGTGCACATAGCCAGCTACCAGCTATCATGCACTCAGGTGCCTTCCATGTGCAGCAGTGTGAGTAGGATTGGGGATAAGATATAATCTCCCCTTACAAGAGGTCCATACACTTTTGAAGGAGACAAATGTGATGACAGACAAATTGAAAAACATTTGCTAAGAAATGAGTCCTGCTATGGAGATATATAAACAGAGTTAAATGGACCTATAGTCCTGCACATGTGTGTGGGAGTAGGAAGGTGTGTGGGGTTGAGGGCAAATATTCACAGGAAGTGGCATTTGAGCTGCATCTTAAAGGGTTAATAGCAGGTGTTTTCTAAGGAAAGAAGGAAGATTAAGAACATTCCAGGTAGAAGAGTCATGTTTTAAGACCTTGGTTATGCTCATGTCTGAAGACAGGAGAGAATGGCAGCTGGGCGTGGTGGCTCATGCCTGTAATCCAGCACTTTGGGAGGCTGAAGTGGGAGGATCACTTGAGCTCAGAAGTTCAAGACCAGCCTGGCCAACACAGTAAGACGCCATTACATTTAAAAAAACAAAAAGAGAGAGAGGGAGAAAGTGGCAAGAAATGAATTTATCTCCCCCATTTACAAAACTTACCAAATATTTCATCATTTCAGGCAGAATTGAACTCAAATTCCTTATGAAGGTCATCAGGGCCCTCTATGTTTTGGTCCCTCTTTACTTAAAATCCCATCTCCCACTATGTTTCTTGCTCCTTTGCTTTTACGCATATGGCCCTCTTCCATTCTCTTGGTTTCCTCTTAAAGTCCTCTGGTTCCAATCTCAGGCTCCCCACTCATCCTTCCCAGATCATCTTATTTAGAATTTGGAGTGTGTTGTGGAGATGGGGCAGGAAGCAGGAGGCAGGGAAGACTGGACTTGAAATTGCCTTCTAAAATGTGGGAATAAAAGTCTAATTTGCATGCTCTAAATCCAAAGCACCATTTCAGCAACTGCTAGGCCAGTGGGAAGAGCAAGGACCTACCAGTGACTTGACCTAGTTTCTCTTTCCACTGCTGCCATGGTCCAGCAGAGTGAGCGCGTCTCTTAGCCTCCCCTTAGCTGCGAAATGAGGAAGGTGGGCTGAATCTCAGGTTTTTATCCTGTGTTATGGGCAGGCTTGATGGACACAAATCCCTGAAATTATATTAAAAATAGTTTATGTTCATAAGTGCCTTTATCTGGGAAGGAAAGTTCACTGCTTTCTTCATGTTTTCAAAGCAATCTGTGCCCTAGATAAGACGCAAGCTACTGGTCTAGGTGATTCCTAATATCCTGTCCGGGTCTAAAATGCTATGATTCAATGGCACTGTATTGAAACTGTCTCTTATACACATCTAGATGTGTATAAGAGACAGGATTACAGGCATGAGTTACCATGCCCAGCCTATTCTTAGTACTTTTTAAAACTTATTTAATTCTTCTATTTATTACAAATAGAAATTTTATAGATGAAGAAAATATAGTATTTGACTCATTTTATATAGGTAGCAGGTAAAAGAGCTAGAACTTGACCCTATACAATCTTGCTCCAGAAACTATGTTCTTAACCATTCTACTGTATTGCTTTTTGCTGTGCTATATAATCTCTGTGTAATTCATGTTCTGTTAATTCAGAATTTGTGACGTTTGGAATAAGTGTTGGAAACAATAGCAAATGGCAGAGATGTATTATGTATTTGAGGAAACAGCTTCCAGTATCTCAAACACTATAGGAACACCTGTGAACACGTGAATAACATACAAAGCACAAATGTATTTTCTGTTGAGTGTAGCTCTAAGTGAGGAAGTGATAGGTGAGTTCTATGACTACATTTGCTGTAGTTGAAAACATAATATCAAATATATAGCTTTCTTTTCTAGTGAGAGAATAAAATAGTTGGGATACATTTATTATTATCATTTTTGCATAATGACTTACCTACTTGTTTTAATTCCGATGACTCATATTTTGCAGAAATTTCGGAGTGCTTCAGTTGGGGCTGAGGAGTACATGTATGATCAGACATCAAGGTGAGTTACCAGGAGATGCATCCTTAGAAACTGATTAACTGATAACCTTTTAAATATACCTTCAAGTTATACCTTTAAACCTTTTTTCTTTGTAAACTTTTACAGAACAGTGTGATTTCCTTTGCCTCAGTGCTTTTTTCTTTATACAAAGGACTTCTATATCATTATTTCCAGTATTGACCAATTTTCTGGGGCCTACACCCTTTTCTTCCTTCTGTTGGTTAGACATTCCTTCTTAGGTGTTCCTCTGAACCTCATACTCATGTGCTTCCAGCCCAACAAGTGTAATATGAAGCTCTATCTTTTTTTCTTCTTTCCCTCCTCTTCCACTTGTTTCACACCTAGTGTTCTGCTTTTATTTCCTATTGTGGCTAATGATGTAGCCATTTTCCAAGCCACCCCAGCTAGAGGTAAAGGATTTGGCTTCTTTCATGTTGGACTTTCTCAGCACTTGCCAAATGCTGAATTGTCTGTTCCACTTGTCATCTCTTTTCCAAATTATCCTTGTCAACTTTCTCCTGAGCTATTGCAATACATTGGATCTCCCTGCCAACACTTCTTTTTTGTTCCACTGTGCACATAGCCAGCTACCAGCTATCATGCACTCAGGTGCCTTCCATGTGCAGCAGTGTGAGTAGGATTGGGGATAAGATATAATCTCCCCTTACAAGAGGTCCATACACTTTTGAAGGAGACAAATGTGATGACAGACAAATTGAAAAACATTTGCTAAGAAATGAGTCCTGCTATGGAGATATATAAACAGAGTTAAATGGACCTATAGTCCTGCACATGTGTGTGGGAGTAGGAAGGTGTGTGGGGTTGAGGGCAAATATTCACAGGAAGTGGCATTTGAGCTGCATCTTAAAGGGTTAATAGCAGGTGTTTTCTAAGGAAAGAAGGAAGATTAAGAACATTCCAGGTAGAAGAGTCATGTTTTAAGACCTTGGTTATGCTCATGTCTGAAGACAGGAGAGAATGGCAGCTGGGCGTGGTGGCTCATGCCTGTAATCCAGCACTTTGGGAGGCTGAAGTGGGAGGATCACTTGAGCTCAGAAGTTCAAGACCAGCCTGGCCAACACAGTAAGACGCCATTACATTTAAAAAAACAAAAAGAGAGAGAGGGAGAAAGTGGCAAGAAATGAATTTATCTCCCCCATTTACAAAACTTACCAAATATTTCATCATTTCAGGCAGAATTGAACTCAAATTCCTTATGAAGGTCATCAGGGCCCTCTATGTTTTGGTCCCTCTTTACTTAAAATCCCATCTCCCACTATGTTTCTTGCTCCTTTGCTTTTACGCATATGGCCCTCTTCCATTCTCTTGGTTTCCTCTTAAAGTCCTCTGGTTCCAATCTCAGGCTCCCCACTCATCCTTCCCAGATCATCTTATTTAGAATTTGGAGTGTGTTGTGGAGATGGGGCAGGAAGCAGGAGGCAGGGAAGACTGGACTTGAAATTGCCTTCTAAAATGTGGGAATAAAAGTCTAATTTGCATGCTCTAAATCCAAAGCACCATTTCAGCAACTGCTAGGCCAGTGGGAAGAGCAAGGACCTACCAGTGACTTGACCTAGTTTCTCTTTCCACTGCTGCCATGGTCCAGCAGAGTGAGCGCGTCTCTTAGCCTCCCCTTAGCTGCGAAATGAGGAAGGTGGGCTGAATCTCAGGTTTTTATCCTGTGTTATGGGCAGGCTTGATGGACACAAATCCCTGAAATTATATTAAAAATAGTTTATGTTCATAAGTGCCTTTATCTGGGAAGGAAAGTTCACTGCTTTCTTCATGTTTTCAAAGCAGTCTGTGCCCTAGATAAGACGCAAGCTACTGGTCTAGGTGATTCCTAATATCCTGTCCGGGTCTAAAATGCTATGATTCAATGGCACTGTATTGAAATTGCTTTTTCAGACAAAATGACAATGGAATCAGTTCTGTTTTGAATGATTTATTTCCCAACTTCTTTTAAGACACATATTCCAGAATTTGCTTAGTTTATTAGCTTAAGCCTAAGATTTTTTTTATCATAAAAGAGGAATATTATTCTGCCCTTCAGATTTTTTTGTCATCATAAAAGTTCAAAAATAAACAAAACATTACAGAAATATTTAACATAGAAAGCAAGAACCCCCCATAATCCTGTCAGGAAACCATTTTCAGAGACAAAGTTTGAGTCGTCTTTGTGCCCAGCCTTCCAAAGACTTTGAAATAAAAGAGCTAAAAATATAAACTCAATGGAGAGTTTCTGATGATCTAGAAAATACGCAGTGTTTGTTAGTGGATTGTCACTGTGTGCTGTCCTGCAGTATAACAGAAATAAATATTTCTGAATGAATGTGTTAAACAAAAAATGATTGTGGTTCATACCTGTTGTGTTATTTTAAATAATTGATATTCTCTTCGAAGTTGGGAAAAATCAGTGTTTTTCTTTTGTAAATTATATCATGTTTTTAAAAAAATATGAGGGACACTATTTAGAGCAGGGATCTGCACACTTTTTTTGTGATGAACTAGAGAGTAAGAATTTGAGGTTTAGCAGGCGATCATCTCTACCACAACGACTCAACTTTGCTGTTGTAGTACGAAAGCAGTCATAGACAATATGTAAACAAGTGAGTGCAGTTGTGTTCCAATAGACTTTATTTACAAAAACAGGCAGTGAGAGGGATTTGGCCTATGGGCCATCATTTGCAAACCCCTGATTTTGAACAACCCTACCATGAGTTCTGCAGGCTTGAAAGCAAGAAGCAAAAGACAAAAAGTACTCCCTGTTATTAGGGAACTAGATTCTCAGGTGAATGTTTGAGTTTTGGATTTTCATGTTTTGAGATGCTTTATAGTAAGATACAGCTATCTGTAACACCTTGGTTAGACAACAAAACAAAACAAAAAAAGGTTAGGTATATATATGAATTGAACAAAATTATTTATTGCGTTGTTTTGTTGTTAGGGTAAAAATGGCAAATTCTATTCATTCTTAAGCTTCGAGCATTACCTAATTGCCAGCTAAGATCTACCAGGGGTTCTCCTGGTAGAGCGTTTTCTTGCACAATTGGCCAGGCACATCGTGGACTTTCTCCCCTTCCAAACCATCTGGTTTATGGGCCACTATTAGAAATGTTATATATATTGT
The DNA here is from genome assembly GCF_000951045.1 of Mandrillus leucophaeus. NCBI lineage: Eukaryota > Metazoa > Chordata > Mammalia > Primates > Cercopithecidae > Mandrillus > Mandrillus leucophaeus. The sequence continues at coordinate 1,069,977 of NW_012102588.1, forward strand.
ACTAGCAATGACCTTTGGTCTGGTCTCATCTCTTTTGCCATATGCTGTGTTTTGTCTCTAAAACAGTAAACATTGGTTAATATTGATGTGAAATGCTATTGATGTGAAATTGGTCAAAAAAGCAGAAATGTCCAAGTGAGTGGATCTGACCACTGTTTGTTTTCTTTCACAGTGGCACGTTTCAGTACACCCTGGAAGCCACCAAATCTCTCCGTCAGAAGCAGGGGGAGGGCCCCATGACCTACCTCAACAAGGGACAGTTCTATGCCATAACACTCAGTGAGACCGGAGACAACAAATGCTTCCGACACCCCATCAGCAAAGTCAGGGTAGGGGCCAAATTTCTCAGATAAAGTACAAAGGAATCCAATGAATGGAATGGCTACCTCACAGCCTTGTGGAATAGCATGGAAAGAAAGATAAAACCTTCAACATAAATAATTCTAGAACGAACGTCAGAGGGTTGGGGCAAGAGCACTTACCGGCTCGTAGTTTATCATTGTAATGAGTAACCAGTAAACCCCAGGGAAGGGACGTGGTTGGAACATGCTGTCTGACTGTATCCGAGGAATTTTCCTGCTTCACTCACTGCTTATGTGCTTCCTTGTTGTGGTTGTTTTCAGTCAATTGGTCATAATTTTTCAAGTAAGTAGCTGTAAGTCAGAACCCCTCTGTGGGTGAGAAAGAGCTGTGTTCTATTCTATAAAGGAAAATGCAGCTCACTCTGAATCCCTGGGCCTGGTGGAACTCGGTTTCAAAGCCTTCTGCAGCCCAGTGCTTTCTCAGGGTTCCAGAGACGAGGTACGATCCCCACCAGGAGTCACTTGGGGGAATTTTCAGATTCATGAGTGTTCGTTCTACTTGTGGGAAATGCAACTGGCTCTCCCTTCTCTGGAAGCCTGCCAGCTTCTGGCGTACGTGCTACTGCCAAGAAGGGAGAGGCCCGGTAATCCTTCTCTACTGAAAAGGAAAATGATAGCACAGCTCTGAAAAGAGGTGGAAGGATTTTCCTGATCTGTTGTAAAATGATTTATGCTGTTGTGTCCATGGTGCCCAGCCCACCTTATTTTAGTCACAGCTCCCTCCTCCTAACCACTTCAGAACACTTAAGAAAGGAGCACATGGTGTGCCTACAGCGCCACAACTCGGGCACACCCCCCAGTGCAGGTGGGGCACAGGTTCCACACAAGGCTGAGCTCACTGCAGTGAGAAAGTTGTGTGCCCATCAGGAGAATTAGTAAGTTCTAACACTGTGGTCAAGACTGCGGTGGAGAATATGCCATCATCATAATAATAGCAAGAGTCATAAAATAACAATTTATATTTATTATCTTCAAGCGCCAGGTACTGTATTAGGTACCATCTGTCTAGTAACTCATTGGAACTGACAACAACCCTATGAAAAAGGTACTATTGTTTTTATGATATTACAGATAAGGAAACTGGGTGATAAAGTTTCAGAAGCTAGTAACTGGCCAAGGTTACATAGCTAAAAGGCAAGGGAACCAGGATCCACCCTAGGCCATCAGACTCCTGAACCCAACTCTCTTTACCATGAGGTTGCGCTGTGTTAAGCAGCATGGAGGGCTGAAGGCAGGCAAATGTTAGCCTGGATATATTTCTCTCTGGATATATTTCCTATAAATTACATCCTCCCCCTCTCGTATATGAGCATCTGGTAAGACGACGCTGAATAAATTTGCTTTTTTTTAAAGCCTTATAAATTCCAAGTGTTAGTATAACTCGTATACGCCCTCTTAACACCATTATCATCAACCTGGAAAAAATGGTGGGTGGTTAGTATTCTAAGGTCATGACAAGAGTTTGGAGTACAGGGACTTTCCCAAGAATTCTACTTTGCTGAAATCATGAAAATAATTTAATAAGGAAATTTTATTTCTTTATGTTCCATTTTGGCTGAAATGAAGAGTCCCCCCTTTTTTGTAAGGACTTCAACCTCCACCCTTGGAGACTAAGTGAGCACCGCAGGCTTGAAAGCAAGAAGCAAAAGACAAAAAGTACTCCCTGTTATTAGGGAACTAGATTCTCAGGTGAATGTTTGAGTTTTGGATTTTCATGTTTTGAGATGCTTTATAGTAAGATACAGCTATCTGTAACACCTTGGTTAGACAACAAAACAAAACAAAAAAAGGTTAGGTATATATATGAATTGAACAAAATTATTTATTGCGTTGTTTTGTTGTTAGGGTAAAAATGGCAAATTCTATTCATTCTTAAGCTTCGAGCATTACCTAATTGCCAGCTAAGATCTACCAGGGGTTCTCCTGGTAGAGCGTTTTCTTGCACAATTGGCCAGGCACATCGTGGACTTTCTCCCCTTCCAAACCATCTGGTTTATGGGCCACTATTAGAAATGTTATATATATTGTACTAGCAATGACCTTTGGTCTGGTCTCATCTCTTTTGCCATATGCTGTGTTTTGTCTCTAAAACAGTAAACATTGGTTAATATTGATGTGAAATGCTATTGATGTGAAATTGGTCAAAAAAGCAGAAATGTCCAAGTGAGTGGATCTGACCACTGTTTGTTTTCTTTCACAGTGGCACGTTTCAGTACACCCTGGAAGCCACCAAATCTCTCCGTCAGAAGCAGGGGGAGGGCCCCATGACCTACCTCAACAAGGGACAGTTCTATGCCATAACACTCAGTGAGACCGGAGACAACAAATGCTTCCGACACCCCATCAGCAAAGTCAGGGTAGGGGCCAAATTTCTCAGATAAAGTACAAAGGAATCCAATGAATGGAATGGCTACCTCACAGCCTTGTGGAATAGCATGGAAAGAAAGATAAAACCTTCAACATAAATAATTCTAGAACGAACGTCAGAGGGTTGGGGCAAGAGCACTTACCGGCTCGTAGTTTATCATTGTAATGAGTAACCAGTAAACCCCAGGGAAGGGACGTGGTTGGAACATGCTGTCTGACTGTATCCGAGGAATTTTCCCGCTTCACTCACTGCTTATGTGCTTCCTTGTTGTGGTTGTTTTCAATCAATTGGTCATAATTTTTCAAGTAAGTAGCTGTAAGTCAGAACCCCTCTGTGGGTGAGAAAGAGCTGTGTTCTATTCTATAAAGGAAAATGCAGCTCACTCTGAATCCCTGGGCCTGGTGGAACTCGGTTTCAAAGTCTTCTGCAGCCCAGTGCTTTCTCAGGGTTCCAGAGACGAGGTACGATCCCCACCAGGAGTCACTTGGGGGAATTTTCAGATTCATGAGTGTTCGTTCTACTTGTGGGAAATGCAACTGGCTCTCCCTTCTCTGGAAGCCTGCCAGCTTCTGGCGTACGTGCTACTGCCAAGAAGGGAGAGGCCCGGTAATCCTTCTCTACTGAAAAGGAAAATGATAGCACAGCTCTGAAAAGAGGTGGAAGGATTTTCCTGATCTGTTGTAAAATGATTTATGCTGTTGTGTCCATGGTGCCCAGCCCACCTTATTTTAGTCACAGCTCCCTCCTCCTAACCACTTCAGAACACTTAAGAAAGGAGCACATGGTGTGCCTACAGCGCCACAACTCGGGCACACCCCCCAGTGCAGGTGGGGCACAGGTTCCACACAAGGCTGAGCTCACTGCAGTGAGAAAGTTGTGTGCCCATCAGGAGAATTAGTAAGTTCTAACACTGTGGTCAAGACTGCGGTGGAGAATATGCCATCATCATAATAATAGCAAGAGTCATAAAATAACAATTTATATTTATTATCTTCAAGCGCCAGGTACTGTATTAGGTACCATCTGTCTAGTAACTCATTGAAACTGACAACAACCCTATGAAAAAGGTACTATTGTTTTTATGATATTACAGATAAGGAAACTGGGTGATAAAGTTTCAGAAGCTAGTAACTGGCCAAGGTTACATAGCTAAAAGGCAAGGGAACCAGGATTCACCCTAGGCCATCAGACTCCTGAACCCAACTCTCTTTACCATGAGGTTGTGCTGTGTTAAGCAGCATGGAGGGCTGAAGGCAGGCAAATGTTAGCCTGGATATATTTCTCTCTGGATATATTTCCTATAAATTACATCCTCCCCCTCTCGTATATGAGCATCTGGTAAGACGACGCTGAATAAATTTGCTTTTTTTTAAAGCCTTATAAATTCCAAGTGTTAGTATAACTCGTATACGCCCTCTTAACACCATTATCATCAACCTGGAAAAAATGGTGGGTGGTTAGTATTCTAAGGTCATGACAAGAGTTTGGAGTACAGGGACTTTCCCAAGAATTCTACTTTGCTGAAATCATGAAAATAATTTAATAAGGAAATTTTATTTCTTTATGTTCCATTTTGGCTGAAATGAAGAGTCCCCCCTTTTTTGTAAGGACTTCAACCTCCACCCTTGGAGACTAAGTTGGCACCTCAGAGTGGCTCTTTCTTACTCCCCAGCTCTGGGGCAAGAAGGAGAAATGTGTTTGTAACCTACCAGCATTTATTTCTGAGAACAGTGTTTCATTCCAAGTCAAAGCATGTAGGGCGTGGTAACAACAGTTTCAAACTGCTTTTTTCTTTATCATTGAAGAAATAAATTTCCATACCAAGAATATGCCATTATTTATGCTAATTTAGACACTTGCCAGAAAAAATATTACTTTAAATGTTATTGTTATTTTGAGACAGAAATAAATACCAGGAAGCCACGCAGTAAGCTTTTACACATAAATGGAAAAGTTTGAGGCGTGGCAGGGGTAGAATGAAAAGCTGGCTGAGCTCATAGTTGCACCAGCACAGAGAATGGTTTTCTTTGTTGTCATGTATCCAGTGCCTCTGAAGATCACACTGCTTGTGAATTTGAAACAATATGGATATATATTTCTACATGGTTTTCCTAACAAACATCTGCTTTCTCGTGTAAAAATTGTTTACACATACTTTAGGCAAGAGCCAGATTTCGAAGTGACAGCCAGCCACCAGCATGTATTTACTGTCTATTATTCGTCAAGTGCCAGGGTGAATGGCAGACACTGTTTCTGTCCTTGCTAAGTTTGATGTTAATTGGGAAGACATTGCCATTGGCTGAATAATTGTAAATAAGTAAATGACTACTAATGTGTAAACTGCTACAAAGGAGAAGGTTGTTTTGGTTTTGGTTTTGGAGACAGGGTCTTGCTCTGTCACCCAGGCTAGAGTGCAGTGGCATGATCACTACTCATTGAAGCCTCATGGATCCTCCTGTCTCAGCCTCCCAAGTAGCTGGGACTTCAGATGTGCACCACCATGCCTGGCATTTTATTTTATTTTATTTTGTTTTATTTTGTTTTGTTTTATTTTATTTTATTGCAGAGACAGGGTCTCACTATATTCCCCAGACTGGTCTTGAATTTCTGGACTCAAGAGATCTTCCCACCTCAGTTTCCCAAAGTGTTGAGATTACAGGCATGAGTTACCCAGCCCCGCCCTAAGAAGTTCTTAAGGAATGAAAGTCCATGAAATATTTTTCTGGAACAGTAGGAAGGTGCCTAAGAAGTGTTTTGGATGTGCAGTGAGAGGAGGAGTATTCCTGATACTGTAATTAAAGGGTTTTATTTGGAAGAGGGTTGTTTTTGGTACTGTTTCCTTTTCATAAGTGACGGTGAATTAATGTGTATTTAGTTTAATGAGGCTGTTTATAATTTAGAACTGAAAAGAGTTTTGAATTCTTATTTCTGCAAGATATAATTAGTTTCTCAAGCTCATTTTAAAGTACATTCACATTAGATTTAAATAGATATCATAGTTGCTCTTGTGTTTTTCGGTGTATGAAATATCTGTAGTTTAGATCTATGTTCACCAGTATGAATTTGTCTTTTAGCATTTTCCTCATTTCCTTGGTATTTTTCTCATTAATTTTGATATTCCAGCCTGAGGCACTTCATTAGCCCACAAACAGATGTTTGCTTCTTTACAAATGGCATCACATTTTATGTTTAAGGAGTAGAAATTTCAAAAGAATGCTTGTTTCCAATGCAAGAAAAAAAAATTTGGGTGGGTTTCTGCTGACCTCACAAAATAATACATTTGTTGATAATTGGTTGATCTGGTTGTTTATAACCTCCTGGTAAAACTGATGTAGGACTCTTTTTTTTTCCTTCATGTTGTTCTTATTTTTCAATCATTTTTTGAGTAGGTCCATTTTATAACAAAACAGACATACAACCAAGCTTGTCTGGGCTTTTCTAAAGCAAGAAAAGCAACATGACACAAAAATACCTCTGGTAGAACTTCCAGAACTGGAGACTGAGGCAACAGAGGCACTGAACAAAAAGTAAGCTCCACGATTCTCCCCTCTGCAGAGTGTGGTGATGGTGGTCTTCAGTGAAGACAAAAACAGAGATGAACAGCTCAAATACTGGAAATACTGGCACTCTCGGCAGCATACGGCAAAGCAGAGGGTCCTTGACATTGGTAAGTTGACCTTGACTTCCCTGTATAATCCTTGATAAACTGACATGTTGTCTCGATGCCAAGGGGAGCCCGGCGCAGTAATCACAGCTGGAGCCACAGAGCTCTTGTGATGTGCCAGGCACGAGTCTATGTCAGGACATTTAGTGCAGATCAGACTGAGTAACCAAAATCAGGCTAAGGCGAGAGCAAAGCATTTTCTATTCTATGAAAGTCAACTGTGTCTCATAAAATCATAGTCATATATTTAGATTTGCAATGACCATTTCAATTCCTAAGACGTGTTTTCATGGCCTCTCCATTTGAACCTAATAGGCAGTCAGCAGGTCAGATGAACTCTTATCCCTGTGACATAAATAAACTCAAGCTCATGTGACCCTAAAGGCATTTGGCAAAGGTCACGTGACTACACAGTGAGTTTCTAGTTCCCTGTCCAGTGTTTTTTCCATTTCAACACACACCTAGTGTATGCAATGCTAGGTGGTCAGGCAAGTGAACCGTTTAAAGAAGAAGTGAATCTGCCAGGAGTCTGTATACCCCTAAACATGAGGTCTGTTCTGTACAGACCAGCAGCCCCCTGGATGGCACATCACTCGGGGTTCAGTCTGGAAGGCAACACCCATGCCCAGTAATTCACTGGGCATGAGTCCATTGCCAAGGTTGGAGAGGCTGAAGGCACAATGAGACAACTCAGCTATTACCTGCAGGGCTGGAGAATCAAAGGGAGGAGGAGGTGGGTGTTGGAGGAGCCACCCAGCAGGAGCTGGGACCACAGAGAGAGCTGCTTTCCAATGGGAGATGAAAGCACAGCAGAATCACTGCCAGAGACATTCTCAATGCCAAGAAGGAGGAGAAGAACTGTCCTGGCTTCTTTCTGCCTCCTGATCTCTTGCCAGTGCCTCCCATTGGCAGAATTTAACTCAGAGTCAGAGGGCACATTAACCCGGAAAGTGCAGTTTGCAGAATCAACCTCTGAGATGCAGAGCAAAGCAGGGGAAGTCAGGGAATAGATCTTAAAGGCTCCAAAAATTACTTAAAAACAGACAGTAATGTATGTGTTTCCAAATAATTTTAAGACTGTTTCCATAAGAAGTAAGTCATTTCTCATTTGTAGACTTTATTACTCCATTTTGCTGACTAAGATGCTGCAGTCCAAATGAGTGTGGGCTAAGTGAAGGTTCCCGTCATGTTGGGTATGAAAAGGTATTACTGAGCCTTGCAAAGGATGATTACTTTGATTTCTTACACACTGCAATGAGGACTTTTCAGATCTTCCATTTCACCCTGGCTAGGACTCCTTGACCACAATGGCAGATTTTAGTGACTAGGATAGGGTCAGAGACTCATCGTAGAAGATATTGAAACTAGTTACTGGTTTTTCTTGCAAAATAGTTAAGCCGCTCCTCACCCCTGCATCACACACATACACCTATTGTATTAACTAGTCAAACATATTTATCGAATAAACAAGGAAACTGGGGCCTAGGAAGGCTCACTGGCCTATATCACATGACTCCCCCTCAGATAATTAGTGCAACAACCGGGATAAGATCTGTCTTCCTGACCTGGGTTGATAAACTAAACCAAGACCTGGTGACTAGGACGGGGATTGGGGATACTTGCCTTAACCTGTTTAGTTAAATCTGCATAGAGCAGAGGAACAATTTTATTTTATTTAAAAAGTTAGCCTTATAATTATTACCCAAGAAAATGAAAGGAGCAATTAAAGAGAAATATGGCGTAGGTCCAAATAAGGCAAATAATAAAAGCATTTTACTGGCATGCCTGTTGATCCAACTTTGATATCGTTACAGGGTTTACTTTTCTGAGACTAGAATGATTTTTCAGATCTTGTGAGACTTCATATCTTCTCTTCTTTATCATCTCTTGCCTGCCTTCAGACTTTTCTTTCTGTATACACGTGTGTCCCCATAGACACACACATGCTTTGTCTCTGAGATTCGTGACATTTACTAAGTAGCTTCTGGGTAGCTGGGTGAGTTGCTTCCAACCTGAGAACAAGGCATTAAATCCATCAGTTAGCTTCAATGAGACATGTATTTTCTGAGCACAGTCTCTACCCCAACTTCAACCTGACATCTGCTCACATAGAGTGAGAAAATATGCAAAAATCTCATATAATTCATTCTTCTGCTAGATTAAAAAAATCAAATCATGCATTTCTCTGCCGGTGGGTTGTAAACACCATTTCCCATGTAAAGGAGCGCCGATGGTGTCCTGGCACATATGTCTGCCTGTTGCACCATCATCTGCTCTAACTCTGGAGTGTGATGTTGAGAAGGTCACCCCTTGTCTCCACTAGGAATATCATGGAAGGTTATCACTGCCTGCAGAGGGTGAAGGAAGGCAGAGTGGGTGGGCCATACATTTGCCAGTTTTGGTTAGGAACCTTCTAATGGCCTAAACAATAAAATAAAAAAAGAAGTATCCGGAATTATTTGATGCATTTCTTTTTCAAAACCTCCGTGAAGCTGGAGGTTAAACTCAGGGCTCAAAAGTCGCAGTTCCCAAATCTCCACTAGCATCTATGGTCTGCAGATCCAACCAAGTCAGCCAGGCAGTGACCCTGAAGCTGGAGTTAGAGACCAAGATGAGGGCCCCTTAGCTAAAGCAAGGGTTATTTTTTTAAAATTGATACATAATAATTATACATACTTATGGAATACCTGTGATATTTTGATATAGGCATACAATATGCAATGATCAAATCAGGGCATTTAGGATATCCATCGCCTCAAACATTTACCATTTATTTGTGCTCAGAATATCTCAAATCTTCTCTTCTAGCTATTTTGAAATATACAATAAATTATTGCTAACTGTAGTCACACAGCTCTGCTGTTGAACGCTGGAACTTATTCCTGCTATCTAACTGTGTTTGTACCCATTAACCAACCTCTCTTCATCCTGCCATCCCCATCACTCTTCCCAGCCAGGGTGACCTCAAGTGATCTGCCTGCCTTGGCCTCCCAAAGTGCTGGGATTATAGGCGAGAGCCACCGCACCTGGCCAAAATAACCCATTTTCTTGTTTAAAAGCCGAGATGCTAAGAGGGAAGAATTTTATGCAAGGTCACACATGTGATAAGTGGTATGTAGGTGGGATAGAAACCCAAGAATGCCAAAATGGGCACCATTTTTTATTTTTATTTATATTATTTATTTGTTTACTTATTTATTTATTTTTGAGACGGAATCTCACTCTGTTGCCCAGGCTGGAGTGCAGTGGCACAATCTCTGCTCACTGCAAGCTCCGACTCCCTGGTTCAAGCGATTCTCCTGCGTCAGCCTCCTGAGTAGCTGGGGCTACAGGCACATGCCACCACACCCAGCTAATTTTTTGTACTTTTAGTAGAGATGGAGTTTCACAGTGTTAGCCAGGATGGTGTTGATTTCCTGACCTTGTGATCTGCCCGTCTCGGCCTCCCAAAGTGCTGGGATTACAGGTGTGAACCACTGCACCCCGCCATTAAAAAAAAAAAAATATTTGAAGCCCTCTCTCCACCATATACCGCCTTTGTATTCCAGCCTCTAGCCAGTTCTTGGCATCCACCAGGCCATCTACATGGAGAGTGGCTGATTTACAGACGTCCTGATTCTTTGGTCTGTGCCTTCCTCTCCAGATGTGGAGGATGTTTTGCAGTCTGAGTGGTGGACCTCTCAGCTCCTACTGGTTCTGACACTGGTGGAAGCCAGTTTGATACGCGGTTCTTGTACATTGGGTCATAAACTGTTTGGCAGGAGTTGGGGGCAGGGGAAGAAAACATTAGCAATGAGCTCTAACTTGATATAAGTAAACCAAACAAACCCAGGCCCCAAGTAGATTCTGCTGCTTTTCAAAACACATAAGCAAAGTCCTCTAAGTCTCACAAGTTCATTCTTGTAAGCTCCTTGAATAACGACAATTATTCAAGGTCATAAATAAGTTTACATTCTGCAGTCCCAGGAGCATTCCTGTATCAGTTATACCTCCTGTGTGGAATCACCACTTAAAATTAAATTTGCAGTTTGATTTCCTCTGAGTGAGAAAGCCCCTTTAAAAGAAGACATGGAGTTAGGAATGGCCCCATATTAGTTAACACCGGTTTCAGGAAAAGCATAGTTATTCCATATTCATTCTGCAAAAGTTTACTGAACACCTACTATGTGCCAGACCCTTTGTTAGGCACTGGCAACACAAATGTAATTAAGGCAGAGCCCTGTACTCAAACTGCTCAAGACTAAGGGGCAAGAAGATGACTAGCTGAGATACCACGTGGTAAGTGGCAGCATAGAAGAGCGCTTCCCAGAGAAGTTTCTGAGACTCATCTGAAAGGATAACTAGGGCATATGAGGTCAAAAAGGTAGGGAAGGGTGCTGCAAGTCGTGCAATAGCACGTTCATAGGTACGATAATCAAGACAAACAAAAGTGGGACTGAGGCCGGGTGTGGTGGCTCACGCCTCTAATCCCAGCACTTTGGGAGGCCGTGGTGGCCAGATCACGTGAGGCGAAAAGTTC
>NW_012102588.1:1081259-1090412 GCF_000951045.1 Mandrillus leucophaeus
ATCTTAGAATGGCAGGGAGATGAAGCATAGATGGAATTTTCTGGTCTCAAACTCTAAAAGAAACCCTGGTTAAGCTGTTTTTATGTGTCACAGGCTGAAGCCCTGGGTCCCCAATGGAGGCTGACTGAGCCCAGGGAGGATTCTAGGGGTCCACAGACCCAGAAGGCTCTGAGCGTTAGAGGTTCATTGATTCTTGACACCTCAGTCCTAGTGGCAAACCTCAGAGCTGCGGGTAGAATGTTAGGGAAATGGTATTTGAGTTCTTCTGCGATCACCCACCTCACCGTGTTTGCAGATGAACATCACTAAGCCAGAAGTGGAGCTCAGAGTTTCTTACTCTTTGTTGCTTTAATGTATCTTGGCTCTACAAAGTCTTGTTTTACAGTTTTGTTGGGGAGATATTCAAGTGTGTGTGTGTGTATGTATGTGTATTTATACTTTTTTATACTGAGGTTTAACATGAATATCTTGTTTAGCCATGTTTTTCTGTTGTTGAATGAGGAAGATTTTAGAGATCCAAGATGTGTAAGAGAGGGTAATAATAGAAATTATACCTGCAAATTGCCATTCATCCAAGTGGCTGTGTTACATTTGCACATCAGTCCTCCCAGAATAAGGACAGACAGTAGAGAATGTGCAGAAGTAATAGTCAAATAGAATACTGTGATAAAATGAACTTTCTCTGGAATGAGTTGCAGTGCTTGATATTGGAGGCTTTGGATAACCACTGGGGATTTTTGGCAGGTCTGTAATGGAATATCTGTATTTTAGGGAGGTAATTCTAAGCCAGCATGTGGGATGGATGCAGTGAGGGATGGACTGGCAATAGAAGACCAGCAATAGCCAGGCGAAAGACTGGGATTGGAGGCATGAATTGCAAAGGGGAAATACAAAATTAACCCAGGAGTGAGAGACAAACTGTAGAGCTGATAGAGCCTTGATGACTGATTGGCTGTGGGGGATACAGGGGAAGAAAAAGATTATGTAGAAAAGCGCAGCTTTGCTAAAGGGTTGGATGTCCTCCCCAGAGGCAGGGGAGACAGAAGGAGCAGCATGGCCAAGTGTTGGGGGAATGGAGGTTGGCCAGGTACTGAGTTCAGCTAGGGGCGTGTTGATTTTGAGGCACCATCTACACACAGAATAGTCTGGGAGTTTCCCAGGACTTATTTGCACAATGGAGTTACCCTGTTTTGCGCAGTGTGTGAGCCATTTAAAAAATCTTTAAAATGGATCACAAATAAAAATGTTAACTGGACTAGGTATCAATCAAATCTCCTCAAATAGTGGATAATTCCAAAACCACGTTCTCAGGAAGGCATATTTTTCTATTTGTTACCTTTCAAACAGGGAAGGGAAATTAGAAGAGGAGGTTCAACAACCAACATTAACTTCATAGAGCGAAAGCCAGAAGCTACAACAGTTAATTGGTAGCACATTCATATATAACTTCTCCCTATGGAAGAGAACTAAGAATTCCTTTACTACTTTCTGGTGCAGATGTTCCAAAATAATGCACGTAACAGTTCTCGTGCTTTCAGAATGGGCAGTACAGGTTGTGATGTAATAAGCCTGATTCCATAAACACATCCAAATAAACATCATTACTTTATAGTCACATCCAGTGTAAGCATTATTGATACAAGGTTGTAGTTAATTATGAAATAAACTGTACGCCCTTTATTCAATGTCTGTCTTTAATGTTGGTTTGCAGTAATCTTCCCTGTATCAGGATTTATTAGTTACATTGTTAATATTAATCCTGTAGATTTCCATGGTAATTAGCAGGCAATTATAGTACAATTTCAGTTATTAGCATGTGATTATAGGATTTTCGTCTGTGTCCTAATACAAATCTATTTCTTAAGAGTTAGTGTTTAAATTGCGTTCTGTTGAAAGTAGTTTTATAGTAAGGTCACGCTTTTTTGAAAACTTAAGCTTTCAAAATGAAATGAAAACATTTCTTCACTTTTGATTCTCCATAGTTCTCTTTGAGGGAAAAGGAAGCCTCTCAAAAGACTCTTGATCACAAACTTTAGTTGACCTCTGTGAATGATTCAGCATGGCTGTCCTGTTAAGGTCTAGAAGCTCTTTTTAATCTGGATTCATGCTCCACTTTCAAACAGGAATCATAATTAAAACTAAAGGACAGTTTATTTTAACTGTTAAAAAAATAAAGAGTTTTTTTCTTTTAGTTTTTTAGAGGAAGCTGGCTTTGGATGTGCCCTATAAGCATGCTGTCTCAGTTTTTATAGCCAGTCCTGGGCTTGGCTACTCCGAGAGCTATGCAGAAAAGTGGGAGGGTGGAGATTTAAGGTGGTGTGTGGGAAGAGGTGATGTCCAATTGTTGGGAGGTCAGGTAGCCAGGTGGCTAGGTGGTCAGGTGATAAGATGATCAAGTGGCCAGGTGGCCAGGTGGTCAGGTGGCTAGGTGGTCAGGTGGCCAGGTGGTCAAGTAGCTAGGTGACCAGGTAGACAGGTAGACAGGTGGTCAGGTGGTCAGGTGGTCAGATAGCCAGGTGGTCAGGTAGCCAAGTGTCCAGGTGGCCAGGTGGCCAGGTGGTCAGGTAGTGTGAATTTGTGGCCCCAACAGGCCTGGGAGGCAAGGGCACCAGCAACTCCCAACTCTCTTCAGCTTCCCACCATCCCATCTAGTTTAGTTCTCTGGCTCTCTGGAGGGCTGTCCTTTTCCCCAAATTATACAGATTTGCTGTCTCCCTACAGTCTGGAAAATGTAGGTCTTCCCTCCCTTAAAAATAACCCAAGTAAATAGAATTTCATTTTTTGATGTTTTTCTAGGCTGTTTCCATACTTCTGAATAGATATGAAAAATAAATTTGGTTACAAACCTAACCAAACCTCTTGAGAGCTCCCAAATTAAAAAAAAGAAAATCCAAGGCCTGGTGAGAATTAAGGCTGTAGTTAGAGCTCAGTCAGAAGAGCAAGCTCCATCCCCACGTCCTCCCCAGGACCAGATGCGAGGGGGACTCTGGGGTGTGGGCCAGCAACGGCCTCACTTGCAGCTCCAGATCCTTCTCTGTTGCATCCGCCCGTGCTGTTATCACGAGTTCATGTGCAGTGTGAGACATGCTCTGTTTTCTAGAGACGTGCTAAAGCTGCAGTTACGGAAAACTCCTTTTCATCTCAACCTTGATTAGAAACATTTCTGTGATAAAAGTGCGGTAGGCTGTGAAGGTTAATTAACTTAAAACACTGTAAATGCAAGTGTTCTCTAAAGTTTGATATTTGTTTAGGCAGAAAATAATTTTCAATCATAATTGAGCCACTGTGGGTTTTCACTTACTGGATAACTGTCTCAGGATGAATCCTGGAAACTCATTCTGTTGAGGCCAGCATCTCTGGGGAAAATCCCTTCTGCTCTGTGTGTGATAGGGGTGGTCCTCGGGCTCCCTCTGGTTCCCTCCAGGGAAGGGTCAGGATCCTATCCCAGCTCCAGCCCCTGATCCTTGCAGACTCCCTTTCAAACTATTGCTGGGCCCTCCTCTTTCCTTCCACCCCATGGTTCTTAAAAGAGGAGCCTGTGCTTCCTGCCCGACATCTTAAACTATCACTCATTTCTCAATCCAGCATAATCTGTCTTTTATTAATATTTTGAAATGACAGATCTCTTTTCACCCTTCACTATTTTTCCTACTTATTTCCAACCTCTTGTTTGACCCTTCTCTGGGGTTCTCCTTGCCTAGAATAGCCCGCCCTCGCTTCTTCACCTGGAAGACATCTCACACCTTGAGACCTTGTTCCCCTAAGATCTTCCTAATCTTCCCAGATAGAGTCAGCTGCTCCCGCTGCGGGCTTTGCTTTAGATCTAAACAATAGCACTTGGCAGGGTTTCACTTGGTTCATTCATTCATTCATTTATTCATCCTACTAGACGCTGAACTTTTTGAATGAAGAGAGGATTTTTTTAACCTTGAATCTTTGTATGCTTAGCAGCTGGTACAGAACCTGGCAGAGAACAGATGCTCAACCAATGTTGCATAATCGATGAGCACATTGCCATGTGTGGTTTTGTGCATCTAGGTGACAGTGACAGTAAGCAGACATGTGCCTGGTTCACTGAGAAATCTGACTGGGGTTGGACTGTCCTCTTTCATGCTGAAAGAATCATTTTTGGTAGTATTTTTCTGATACTAGAAGACTAAATATGCCTTTAGTACTTCCATTTCTTATATTTAAATATATTTTATTGTACTATAAACATTTTGATGTAACTTCAATACCTCTGAGACTTAATTGCTAGCCTACAAACATAATATATATATACTCATAAACAAGGATAAATGTCTCCTTTTAAACTTAACTAGAAATTATTTCTGTTTTCCTGAAACAAACGTGGAAAATTGTTGAAAGCAAACTTTTTTTTTTAAAGTAGCTAGATGTGTAATTAAAACTTACAACAAATGTGTCCCTTCATCTTTTTCTTCACTGCTCCTCGGAACTCAGTTTTTCTGGTTCCAGCATATTATCGTTTAATAAGCCTTTTCTGATATTTCTCCTACTCCTGGAAATGTTAAAGCTATGAGTGGTTAACCAGAAGGAATGTTACAGAGAAGATAAAAGCAGACAATACTTGAAGAGCCCTCTGAGGGTCTGTTTTAATGACAGGGTAAAGCTGTCCTATAGAGATACTGGTTTAGATGATGAGATTTCAAAATCAAAACACACACACATGCTCACACGCACAGATAACTGAAACCACTGATAGACTTACTGTGTTTAGTACTATACAATGCTATATTTCCTATCTGTCATTTTTTATACACATTTACTGGACATTGAGTTGTTTTTCCTCTAACTGATGGGACTTTTGTTATATCCATAGTTGTAACATCATTCTTTCATCTCCAGCGTGGAATTTATACTTTTATTTGATTTCATGTTTTTCGTTTGGAACCTCATTTTCTTTTTTCAGATGTGCATTTAAGGAAACTTCAAGCACTCTCATAGTATTATAGTTTTCAGTATTATTGGATTGGCTTAAAAATGACACACACACACACACACACACAAAATCCTAGAGATACAATTAGATAGTTCATGAGACTCATATGTTTCATGAGCAAAACTATAGAGCTGGTCTATTCAGCCACCCTCTAGCATTTGCTAGAAGTTTCTGCCCCTGTGGCCTTCAATAGAAACAAATGTATGTCTTTGTAACATCCACAAATGTGAAATTAGGCAAATTTAAAGTTTTTCTTCCTTGTTTACAAAACCTGAAACTTGCCAAGTTTTTTCAAAATTAAATTAAACTCTTTGAGGTTGTAGAAGCCAAAATAAGGTAAAGCTAATCTGAAGAAAACTCTTTGAACAGGCTTCAGGAATGTGGACCACCACTAGTTTCTCTGCTTTTGAAAAGACATGTGTTGAAATAATTGAGTGCTTAATAAATGAGAGTCTCGTCATTGTTCAACAATCCTGTGCCATAGGTGCTGTAGTGTCTCCATTTCACAGATAAGGCAGCCAGCTTAGTGAGGTCATGTAGTTCTCCAAAGGTTGCTGTGGACTCAAGTCCACTCACACCCACCATCTGGGGTCAGCATTACAACGGTAAACTGTAATAGCAACAGCAGTTTCCCTCCTTAGGAGAATTCAAATTCCTATTTTGACATAATATCAAAATCTCTAACAATTTTGGAATTGATGAAAAATAAGTAAAAGTAGACAGGACTAGCAACGTGAGTCATTCAAGTAGCAGTTAATGCAAAAATCATTCCTGCAACAAACTAGAATAGTCCTTGAGCCACTTCCCACTGACTTAACACAGGTAAGAGGTTTACCTTCCTACGTCACTTAACTCATTCTGTGTCTGTGATTTGGGCAGTCAGGGGTAAGTCGGAAGCTTGATAATGAACATTTATCTTACTGTATTTTGAGTTGCTCAAGTAATTGGGCTTGTAGTTCAAATTTAGTGAAAGATAATCCACTTGATGATTTGTAGTCTTTGTTCTGCACTACCAATTACCAAAAAGTTATTTCTAGTGTTTGAATCTATTCAGTCTGCAACTCTGAAGTACAACTATAAGTGTTTGAAAATTTTTTCTCACACTGAGGGTTGTTAGACACTAGAATGAGGCTGTGGAATCTTATAGAACAGACGTTCTTGAGACTCTTGCCAATAATATAAAATACCACCACTTCAGAAAGAGTTCAGTTTCGTTTTATAAATTAGAGTCGGTTTAACCAAGTGTTATAGTTTCTGGATATATCATCGGGGGTGGGAAAAGATTAGAAAGCTTTGTGGGAGAAGGGGCCCTGTTTGCTGGAATGATTACTGCTAATTAACCACATTGGGCAGTAACTTCTAATCCTACATACCTATAACTTCTTGTCCCCTCATGTACTCCCAAGAGTGTCAGTATATTAGACAACAGCATGAAGAATAGAAAACCGGCATATGCTTGAGTAGTTCATGCAGTGTTATAAGCATCTTACTTACCAAAGCACAGTTTGCATTTTCATTCATTCAGAAAACTGTCAGAAACTGCCAGGTACTTTTGTGTGATTTACAAATTAAATTTGTGGACAGAGACAAAATGGTTATAGTTAAATCTCCCTGAGCCACATGGACTAATGAAACGAGCTGAATGTTAAGCCTGTCTGAGTTACTAAATCTGGAGCTATGTGCTGTGGTGCAAACAGGGGCACACGTGCATGTGTGTTTATGTGTGTCTACGTACAGGATATGACCTATTGTCAGTTTGAAATCAAGTTTGCTAGTCAAGACCAACATTCTTAAAAAATGAAATCATATAGAATAAAAAATACTAGCATACACAGAACATAGTAATGGGTTACAATATAAAATGTTCATACTCTGTGCTTCTGGTCAGTACAACTTGAAAGCTATAACATTGTCTGTAGAATTCCTTCTCCACAAACAGGAGGGTGAATCAAACCCAAGTGAAATATTAGATGTAGCCTAAAAGAAAAGTTCTAAGAAACACAAATGTTATCTGTGAGGGTATTATACTAAGCCATGGAGAGTAAATAGTAATGATATTATTAATAATTATACCTTTAATAATATATTAATAGAGGAGTCACTCTATGCTGGTCACATATGTTTCCATAATTTCAGCTGTAATTGCCCTGGATTTTGTGTGGAAAGGTGCTCATTTGGCTGTGTAGCAGAGAAGTCAAAGGCCTCTGGCATGTATGTAGATGAATTTCATAAGTTCCAATCCCAGCTTGGGATTACAAGCTGATTGTGGGGGATGGGAGAGTACTTACATGCTTACCTGTTTCCTATCCTATGACATAGGAATAATAACAATAAAAAGCTACCAAGCAAAGCTGTCTGAGGTAATACTTGTGAAGTATATATGTTTAGCACAGGGCTCTCAAAAAGTGGTGGCCATTATTATTATTTGCTCATGGGCCAGTATTTCAATGATGGAAATACTTTGGTGCCTCTACAAATCAGCTCTAGTGTCAACACACTTAAGGAAACCCAGTCAGGTCACCTCTGACTCTGTAAAGCATTATGAAGAAAATAATGAACTCATAAGTGAGTTCTTGTGAGTCATTCGGGTTTTAAGAAGCCACTGCTTTGATTTTGAAAACAGAAAAAAAAATCTCAGAATCTATTTAGACTCGGGTTCATTTATTCTGCCTGTTTCAAGTCAGAGCAAATGCTCCTGGAATGACCCTCTCCTGTTTCCTGAGTTTGAGCCGATCCTATTGGGCACTGCAGACAGGGAGAAGTGGATGTTTGAGGATAGGTGGGAGGTGCAAAGTGGAGACCATTATTGGTCCCACCTTCCACTATGAGACTAGCAGGGCCCAGTTCTCTTAGCTATTGTCTCTATTTTGTAGATGAGGAAATTTCAAGTTCAGAGAAGTTGAGTTAACTCACCGGAGGTCTCAGGGCTTGGTGGGAAGAAGGACGGAAAATTAAATTCAGGTCTGTGTCTCCACCACCATTCCTTTCTCTTTATGCCTTGATTGCCACCCTGTAAATAGACTTGTAAGCATCAGGACCCCAAATATATAAACTATGTCGAGCTCTCAGCTTTTGTTAAAAGCATCTTATTAGGCTGTGGTATATGTACCTTGAGTCAGCAATTGTGCCCAGAGCCATTTTCAGCATTCCAGCTTCATTATTTCACTAGTCCAGACAGAATCCGCACCTTTCAGAAGAGAAGCAATCTTTATATTAATTATGCTACTCCTTTTAATCTCCAACAATATATACAAAAATAATTAGAAGGGGTAGTTATAATTTACCAAGCGTGTGAAGCCTAATTAAGGTGGAGGAATTAACACTGCCTTTGACGGGATTTCCAGAATCACACTTGCACCTACAGTCAGTCTGAAGAAAGCTCAGCCTCCAGAAGTCTGAATTTAAAAACCTATTAACAGGCCAGTGATTATATGCAAAAGATAAAAAATAGAAAAGATAACAAAAAGATTCACCGTAACAATTCAAATAGAATTGGATCCCAGAATTTCTGTGCCAAATATAACTTGCCAGAAACACAAACACAAAGCATTGCACTTTCACACATCCTCAGCAGCCCTTTGCTGAAGCACTGCAAAGTTTATCATCATTTCCCCAACACAGACACCTCTTGTTTTCTTAGAAAGGCTATCTTTGGAATTTTTCTTTCAGTCTTCACAGTGCTTGCAGTATATGGAGATACTTTCTTGTTTGTCTCCTCTCTACTGAAGCACCCCCAACCCTGTCCTTCTTGTCAAGGAATCTGCCGTGATCCCAAAATGTCCGGTCTCTTTGCCTCATCAAGGTTACACTCCTTTAGTGCTTCCCAACAAACTAGTAGCCATTGTAGGACATACTCTGATCCCAATATCTACTGACAATGTATTGTTGAATTTGCAAGACGAATATGGGCAGTGGTTAAAAGTGTGGCCTTTGGCATCAAGCAGACCCGGATTCAGATCTCAGGTTGGCTTGTTACCAGCTACGCGATTTTCCACAAACAGCTTAACTTCTCTGTGGGAGGAAGATGCTGATTCCTGCTTCACAGAGTGGTTGCCAGGATTAGCAGAGGCGATAAAAGCTTCACATAGGCTTGGCACGAGCTTGTAAGTTCTTTGTGGCAGTTATTATCCTAAGAGCATTTGCACTTTAATGCCAGGAGATGACAATGTCTTTATCCAAAGGATGGAGTGTTT
>NW_012102588.1:1090462-1116303 GCF_000951045.1 Mandrillus leucophaeus
AGGTGGGAGGTGCAAAGTGGAGACCATTATTGGTCCCACCTTCCACTATGAGACTAGCAGGGCCCAGTTCTCTTAGCTATTGTCTCTATTTTGTAGATGAGGAAATTTCAAGTTCAGAGAAGTTGAGTTAACTCACCGGAGGTCTCAGGGCTTGGTGGGAAGAAGGACGGAAAATTAAATTCAGGTCTGTGTCTCCACCACCATTCCTTTCTCTTTATGCCCTGATTGCCACCCTGTAAATAGACTTGTAAGCATCAGGACCCCAAATATATAAACTATGTCGAGCTCTCAGCTTTTGTTAAAAGCATCTTATTAGGCTGTGGTATATGTACCTTGAGTCAGCAATTGTGCCCAGAGCCATTTTCAGCATTCCAGCTTCATTATTTCACTAGTCCAGACAGAATCCGCACCTTTCAGAAGAGAAGCAATCTTTATATTAATTATGCTACTCCTTTTAATCTCCAACAATATATACAAAAATAATTAGAAGGGGTAGTTATAATTTACCAAGCGTGTGAAGCCTAATTAAGGTGGAGGAATTAACACTGCCTTTGACGGGATTTCCAGAATCACACTTGCACCTACAGTCAGTCTGAAGAAAGCTCAGCCTCCAGAAGTCTGAATTTAAAAACCTATTAACAGGCCAGTGATTATATGCAAAAGATAAAAAATAGAAAAGATAACAAAAAGATTCACCGTAACAATTCAAATAGAATTGGATCCCAGAATTTCTGTGCCAAATATAACTTGCCAGAAACACAAACACAAAGCATTGCACTTTCACACATCCTCAGCAGCCCTTTGCTGAAGCACTGCAAAGTTTATCATCATTTCCCCAACACAGACACCTCTTGTTTTCTTAGAAAGGCTATCTTTGGAATTTTTCTTTCAGTCTTCACAGTGCTTGCAGTATATGGAGATACTTTCTTGTTTGTCTCCTCTCTACTGAAGCACCCCCAACCCTGTCCTTCTTGTCAAGGAATCTGCCGTGATCCCAAAATGTCCGGTCTCTTTGCCTCATCAAGGTTACACTCCTTTAGTGCTTCCCAACAAACTAGTAGCCATTGTAGGACATACTCTGATCCCAATATCTACTGACAATGTATTGTTGAA
Organism: Mandrillus leucophaeus; assembly: GCF_000951045.1. Taxonomy (NCBI): domain Eukaryota; kingdom Metazoa; phylum Chordata; class Mammalia; order Primates; family Cercopithecidae; genus Mandrillus; species Mandrillus leucophaeus. The sequence goes on from NW_012102588.1 coordinate 1,091,576, forward strand.
TTTGCAAGACGAATATGGGCAGTGGTTAAAAGTGTGGCCTTTGGCATCAAGCAGACCCGGATTCAGATCTCAGGTTGGCTTGTTACCAGCTACGCGATTTTCCACAAACAGCTTAACTTCTCTGTGGGAGGAAGATGCTGATTCCTGCTTCACAGAGTGGTTGCCAGGATTAGCAGAGGCGATAAAAGCTTCACATAGGCTTGGCACGAGCTTGTAAGTTCTTTGTGGCAGTTATTATCCTAAGAGCATTTGCACTTTAATGCCAGGAGATGACAATGTCTTTATCCAAAGGATGGAGTGTTTCAGGATGAGCTTCCAGGCATAGGAATAAGAAGACATCCTGAAGCAGGTGGTGCTTGAATCTTTCCGTGCAGGTAACTGCCTGTCCTCCCATATTGGTATTTAGTCCTCCTAAGAAGGGAAATCTGAGAAGCGAAGAGGAACTCTCACATGGACTTCATTGATAGTTGACTTAGGACCTTAATGACACATATAGCACTTTTTTTGTTTGTTTGTTTTTTTGAGACAGAGTGTTGCTCTGTCACCAGGCTGGAGTACAATGGCACAATCTCAGCTCACTGCAGCCTCTGTCTCCCGGGTTCAAGCAATTCTCCTGCCTCAGCCTCCTGAGTAGCTGGGATTACGGGTGCGCACCACCACACCTGGCTAATTTTTGTATTTTCAGCAGAGACAGGGTTTCACCACGTTGGTCAGGCTGGTCTCGAACTCCTGACCTCATAATCTGCCCGCCTTGGCCTCCCAAGTTGCTGGGATTACAGGCACGAGCCACCATGCCTGGCCAAATATAGCACTTTCTAATACTGTGTGGAGTGAACCAAATGCAACAAAATAATCCAATAATGAAATTGCTCCTTTTAATTATTTTGGCATTTCCATTTGCCATAGAACAGTATTAAGTGTAGTCCCCAGACCAGCCACATCAGCTCTACCTGAGAGCTTGCTAGAAATGCAAATTCTTGGCCACATTCTAGACCTATGGAATCAGAATCTCTGAGAGTGGGCGGAGAATCTGCATTTTACCAAAGCCCTCCAGGTGACTCTGGTGCCCTGCAACATTTGAGAAGCACCATTATAGAATATCCACTCAAGCCTGTCAGCCATGGGAATTTGGAAACACTTGTTCTGCTTTGGGAGGATCCTAGCAGGTCCCTAGAGAATTTCCGTGTGTTCCCATACACTTCACTCTGAGATTCCAAGGACATACGCAGCCTTAGAGAAGACCCTGAACGTTTTGGCTGTATCACTGGCAGCATATGACATTAACAATGAGATCAAGTTCACTCTTATTTCATTAAAAAGACTCCCATTTTTTCTCCCCATGGTTTTATTCTTTTTGTTGTTGTTGTTGTTGAGATGGAGTCTCTGTTGCCCAAGCTGGAGTGCAGTGGCGTGACCTCAGCTCGCTGCAACCTGCACCTCCCGGGTGCCAGTGATTCTCCTGCCTCAGCCTTTAGAGTAGCTGGGATTACAGGCACCCATCACCACGCCTGGCTAATTTTTGTATTTTAGTAGAGATGGGGTTTCACCATGTTGGCCAGGCTGGTCTTGAACTCCTGACCTCAGGTGATCCGCCTGTCACGGCCTCCCAAAGTGTTAGGATTACAGGAGTGAGCCACCACGCCCAGCCAGCATAATTTTTTAAAACCTGTTTCGGCCAATAATAATATTGTTGCATCATGCCTGTTTTGGAAAATATTAAGCCATTTTCCTATTTGTTCACTTATCCACACGAGGTAGATGTTAGTATTGTGTTTACAAACTAGTATTTAAAATGTGTAGTTTTTATGTTGCCTTGTCACTTTTTTTAGGGTAAAAAAAAGTCCATTTGAAATTCAATATGTTCACAATGATGTGTTTTATAATTCGTTTAAAGAGGGATGATTATTTTTTAGCTATGGTAACCATCATTGCAAAAAGAAGCCATTCACTCAGGTCACATGAGTTCTAATCACAGGAAGGAATCCCAGATGTAGGAGGTAGAGAGGGACCCTCGAAAATGATATGTCCTCGTCCTAACTCCCAGAACCTGTAAATATGACCTTATTTGGGAAAAAGATCTTTGCAGATTGTGATTAAGGATCTCAAGATGAGATCACTCTGGATTAAGGTGGACCCTACATCCAATGACAAATCCTTAGAAGGGGGAACAGTCTGGGCACGGTGGCTCACACTTGTAATCCCAGCACTTTGGGAGACTGAGGCAGGCAGATCACCTGAGGTCAGGAGTTCAAGACCAGCCTGGCCAACATGGTGAAACCTCATCTCTACTAAAAATGTCAAAAAAATTAGCCAGGCGTGGTGGCAGGTGCCTGTAATCCCAGCTGCTGGGGAGGCTGAAGCAGAAGAATCACTTGAACCCGGGAGGCAGAGACTGCAGTGAGCCATTGCATTCCAGACTGGGTAATAAGAGCGAGAGTCTGTATCAAAATAAATAAATAAATAAAATAGAGACAGAGAGAGAGAGAATGGGGAACAGATGCAGAGACACAGAAGAGAAGGCCATGTGAAGACAGAAGCAGAGATTGGAGTGACACACTGCTGGCATGGCACAGCTTGATTTCAAACTCCTGGCCTTTGGAACTATGAGCAAAAATATTCCTGTTGTTCAAAGCCACCATGTTTATGGTGGTTAGTGATGACAGCTCAAGGAAACTGGCAGAGCAGCTCATGACTATGCCTTTTCCTGACTATAGCTGTCAAAATTGACAACATTTGGGTTTGAGAAACTTTCTTGAGAAAATAAGTTGAGGAAGGCTCAGCACCAGGTCACTGAGTTTCCATTCCTACCGTGGGCCATAAACTCTTAAGCATACAACACTCACAAAAGGACATTCACCCAGCTTTCAGAAACCAGAGGCACAACTATTAGCATTTTATTTGTCAGACAACTATGCATGTGGACGAAGTCACATCGGTTTGCATCAGCTGTTTAGTCTCTTGGAAGACTTTGACAGTCGTGAAGTGGGAGCAAAGCTATTGTACCACCTGTAGAGACTGAACACAAAAGGTAGAGATGAGCAGACATTTCTTGTATGGTATAAGGCTGGAGAGGAGTACATGACATTAGTCTCTTAGTTATCTTGCTTGTTTAGAATGCCTAAGGATCCGTCCATTCATTCACTGAACAAACTTATGGAGCACATCCTATGAGTATGATATTAAGCACTGAGAAAGCAGCAGTATTTAAGATAAGTTCCTTGTCCTCATATAACATGTACAACTAATGAGAAATGCTGGTGATAAATAGTAAACTAATAAATAAAATACTTGTACATGCCATGAAGGACATATACAAGGTAATGGAACCACCCAATAAAAAGTAGTCTTACTATCCTTTTGTTTTGGGCATAAAAAAGCAGCTTAAGGATAATTGTTTTGTTCATTTATTTATCTATATACTTATTTATATTCTTTTTCCGGGACTGAAAGAGCCAAAAAGATCAGGGACCTAGTTTTGTTTCTTGCTGTTTCTCAAGCATGAGGACACTGCCTGGCACATAGAGGGCTCATGGTAAATATTTCCTCAATACATTTGTTGATTAAGTGAAGGTGATAGAAACTGACAGGGACCTTGAACAAGATTAGAGTATTTTATTTGGATCTATATTGCATTTGTTTTTGAAATTCTTTTCTTATTTGAGCTAATATGCTTTTTATGGAAGACATTTTTTATGTGGAGAAGCTATGGGAAATAAAACCTCATAATGTTGTAACTCATGAGAGCTAGGATACATGTTTGACCAAATTTTCTTGGTTTGTCTTTATTTCTAGATATAACATTTGCTTTCTTTTTTACATTTCACCTAAAAGCTGCTTGTTTTTAAATGTGTATTTAAAACTTCAAAGTTGCAAGACTATCTTTTAGAATAATTAGCTATAAAGAATCAATGACTTCAATTGATCTGAATTCAATGGTCTTCTTTTCTCTTCAAAATTTTAAGAGTTTAGCTGGCCTGCTGGAAGCACAGGTTTATATTTAAAATCATCCCAAGTATAGTCGTATAACCTTGTTCTAAATTTGAAAGATATAAAATTGTTTTTCTTTGTTTTCTTTGCTTTTTGTTTTCTCTTTTAGCTTTAACTATTTATTTCAAAATCAGTAAGAAAACTGAATACCCTAAGAAAAAAATACGCAAAGAACAGAGCAGGAAGTGTTGTAATAAATAAATACATTTTTAAAACAAAGAGAAGGGCCGCGTGCCATGGCTCACGCCTGTAATCCTAGCACTTTGGGAGGCCGAAGCGAGTGGATCACGAGGTCAGGAGATCGAGACCACCCTGGCTAACATGGTGAAACCCCGTCTCTACTAAAAACACAAAAAATTAGCCAGGCGTGGTGGCAGGTGCCTGTAGTCTCAGCCACTCGGGAGGCTGAGGCAGGAGAATCACTTGAACGCGGGAGGCAGCTCTTGCAGTGAGCCGAGATCGCGCCACTGCACTCCAGCCTGGGTGACAGAGTGAGACTCTGTCTCAAAAAATAAAAAAATAAAAAAAAATAAATAAATGAAACAAAGAGAAAAAAATAAATACAGAGAGTCAAAAACAAAATGAAAGCTGGTTCAACCTCCTTTGCAATCAATAAATTATAAATTAAATTAATGAGTCACCATGTTTTGCATATCAGTTTGGAAAGCAACATTTTGAGGAAACAACAACATGTGTACTGTTGCTGTGAACATCAACTGTTTCAACTTTTGCAGGAACACTTCGACAAAATGAATTAAAAGCCTTAAATTTTTTTTCCTTTGACCTGCTACTTTCACTTCTAAGAATACATATTAATGAAATACAATTAAGCGTATATGCATTTTTAGCTGCAAAGATAATTAAAATAAAACATTATTTGAAATAGAAAAGTATTGGACATCATCTGGCCGAGACAAGCAAAATAAAGTCGTGGCACATAATTCAATTTAGTGGTATTTGGCCATTAAAAGTAATTTTACACCAGTTTATTGACATGGGAAGATGCTGATGATGTGTTAGGCAAAAATAAATACATTAAGAAATAACTGTTATAGTATTGTATAAAATGTTTACATATTTTTGAGAAAGGGAAGCAGAGAGAAAGATAGGAAGGATAAAGTGTACCACAGATCTGTTTATAGTTGGTTATTTGTGGATGAGAAGATTGTGGTTGCTTTTAAATATTTTTCTTATTTGTTCATGATCTCTGACTCTCCTGTGGTGGCCACACATGCTTTTATATTGAAGTGAGTGCTTTATTTAAAATGTAAACATGTAGTTTGGCTTTAAAATTTCCATGGGGGAAACCACAGAAGCACGGCAAAGGACATTAGTAAGCAGTCTCCGTAAGGAGACACCTGGTTGGCTATCCTGTGTGAGAAGAGATGTTTGAACTTAAAAGCAGTAGAAGAAGTGTGAATATATTGTCAGTGGAATGCTGCCTTGTGCTCATCAGATTGGCAAGAAAGTAGGGGGAAAGAGGGAAATAGAGTTCTGGTGGGAGGCTGCACTGGCTCATCCATCCTGGAGACTGAGTCTGGAGGGCTGTCCTGAAGAGCACATTTAGTAGCTTTTTATGTGATCAGCCATCAGTTCAGCTCCCAGGAATATGAATTTTTGTCATAGAGTTGTCTGTACCAGAGAGCAGAGACCACTGAAGGGTCCATCTCTGGGATGGGGGATAAGTAAACTGTGGTCGACGGTCCCTGCAGCCACAGTTAGAAACAGGCATGCAACTAGCAGTAAGGTTAGATCCGAAAAGGTCTATAGTGTGGATTGCCAGATAAAATACAGGGTGCCAGTTAAATTTGAATTTCTTGTAAATAATGAATACATTTTGAAGATAAGTATATCCCAAATATTTGCCCAATCTGGCAACTTTAGTCATAGAACAACAGAATTTATGATAATTAAAGCTACGTACACAGGCAAATCAAACCAATATATTCCACAAGAATATATATTAACACATTCATAGCTATTGCATTTGTGGGAAGGATAATAGGAAGAAAAAGAAATATATAGTAACCTAATAAAGCTGTAAAATAAGAGAAGGCCTTGAATAGACCAATGTTGACAGTGAACTAAGTATGATTAACTCAACTCTCCATAGCTAAGTCCAAAAAGTTTTTTTTTTGAGATGGAGTCTCACTCTGTCACCCAGGCTGGAGTGCAGTGGCACGATCTTGGCTCACTGCAACCCCCGCCTTCCAGGCACGAGAATCAAGCGATTCTTGTGCCTCAGCCTCCTAAGTAGCTAGGATTACAGGCATGTGCCACCATGCCCCACTAATTTTTGTATTTTTAGTAGAGACAGGGTTTCACCATGTTAGCCAGGCTGGTCTCAAACTCCTGACCTCAGGTGATCCTCCCACCTCGGCCTCCCAAAGTTCTGGGATTACAGGTGTGAGCCATCACACCCGGCTCCAAAAAGAAATTTTAAAAAAACTTTACTGTGGTCTCCTGAAATTTTTTTATTATTTTTTATTATTATTATTTTTTAACTAAAGTCCTGATGACACTGCCTGGCTGATAAACAGAATATTCTGTTCTACAAAAAATTCTGTATGGAGTACCCTGGTACTTCTAGTAAAATTAAGTGGCAGAAAAGTGAGCAGGAGGGAGAGTGGGTAGGTGACATGGGGCTTGGGAGAAAAGAGAAAACCTTAATAATTTTATAAAACTAGTAAAACATGAAACTAATGAACAAATTAACTAAGAACATTGGTTTGCTTAGTTTTACTCTTTTAATAGAGGAATACGCTTACATTCTTACAGAGTAAGTATTAGTAAAAGAACATAAGTAAGCACCAATCCTTAACTGTTAGCATGGAGATAGCTAGAAAAATAAGCAAAGTTTAAATTTACCCATTGGAAAATGATGGTTCAGTACATGTCACCAAGTCACTCTTACTGCTTTAAAAGCTTCTTTTTTTTAATGTTACAGCTGATTACAAGGAGAGCTTTAATACGATTGGAAACATCGAAGAGATTGCGTATAATGCTGTTTCCTTTACCTGGGACGTGAATGAAGAGGCGAAGGTGAGTGACAAAATAGCATTGATTCATCGTTCATACCTCCTAATAACGTGCCCATCCTCTGCAGTTTATTCTTTTTTAAAAGCCTCTATCGGTAGCCTCCTATTGAAAAGAAAACGAATCTTTCATCTTTTGCCTTTGCGGAGGGTAAGGGAGAAAAGGGAGCGTGCTCCTCTGTAGCTTCCTGTAGAATGTAATGAGCCAAGTTGCATGTCCCACCCAAATCCTTCAGGCCCCAGGCTTCATTTTAGCACTTGGAGCTGGGAAGATGAGGCCAGAAAACCTTTTCTCTCTGCAGTGCAGATTTCCCCAAAGGCCTCTCCGTGCAGCCTCCTCCAGACACAGGGAGGAGCTCAGAGCTGATGTGTTCGTAGGTAAGCTACTGGGCAGACCGCTGACCCCATAGCCCTTCCAGGCTTAAGCTGGTTGAAGGATGGAATACAGGAAGCAGGCTGCAGGTCCCTGAGCTCTACTGATGGAAGTGTGGCCACCAGTGTGACCTTCAGCCACTTGTTTAATGTTGGCTGCTTCACTAACCTTCTTCTGTTTTTCGGGGTGCACACATGGTTAAGAAGTACAAAGGCAAAATCTGTGGTGAAGTGAGCCCTGAGAGAGACGTCCACTATTGCACCAGTTTGGATAAAAGAAGGCAGATTTGCTTTCCGGCCACGAGTCTCTGATTTTATGAAAACCCCAAACTGTTCTGCTATGCCCACTCTTCTTTCTGTGTTCCTTCACGTCTGATCCTTGATTCTTATTTTGCACTCATGGGAAGGTGCCAGATGAAACATAAGCTTGTTTTTTGGTTTAGTTCTGGACCATCTAGGAGGGTGTTAGAAGAGTTTGTCTTCAAGCAAATGAAAAGGTCAATGTACACTGCTCTGGTCAATGCTTTATTGTCTGAGAGCAGGGGGAAGGCTGGGTGAGAAAGGAAATGGGTTGGGAGTTTGCAGGCACGGCTACAGAAGAAGAATTGCCCAGTGTCTCATTTCACTCAAGTATAAAACAATGTAGAATAGGCCTGAGAAAGGCAGCCCAAGTGGGCAAATGGTGATCGAGTGCCCGTACAGCCTGGAGAAGTTTCTGTGGCTCAGTCTCAGTGCCTCCCAGAAAGGAAGCAGACCTTGCCATGGGGTGCAAGGTTGGTCCCACACAAAACTGTAGGCAAATGTGTCTCTAAGGTCCACTCCTCCTTCATTTAAAGTTTCCTACCCAAGCCATGTGCTTTTGGCACTTTGTTAATCTCCTCGGCTACCCAAGCCCCGTTCTCCCTGCCCCTCCCCTCTCCTGAGAACACTGTGCTCCTGTGCTCAGGGCTATCTGCACCTTTCCCACATTCCTGCCTAGTGCCCCCTTATTCCAACCAATGCTTGCCCTTTCTCATCGTTCCCTGTTCTCTCAGAGGCTAGACTGCTGGACCTGATTAGTAAGAGGCAGTCTGTGTGACGGCACAGGTCTAGGATGGCCACTGAGTCATCCTGAGCAAGTTATCCGACCTCTCTGGGCCTCGGTTCTGGCATGCAGACAAACACATAGATTTCCAAATGTCTCTGCTGCAGCCAGCATCATGCTGAGGGCATAAACCACGATGGATGATCCAGTGCTCTGCGAGGGAGGCCTGGGAAACAGTAACTGAGCAACAGTGTAACCAGGGAGAGGCAGGGCCTATGTCAGAGTCCCTGGGAAGAAAATGGGGTCATGTACCTGGAAGTGTCTTATCAGTATTAAAGGACCAGGCATGGTGGCTGATGCCTATAATCCCAGCGCTTTGGGAGGCCAAGGTGGGAGGATCCTTGAGGCCAGAAGTTCAAGAGTAACCTGGGTAAAGTAGGGAGACCCCATGTCTACAAAATAAAATATAAAAATTAGCTGGGCAGGGTGGCATGCATCTGAAGTCCTAGCTACTCAGGAGGCAGAGGTGGGAGGATTGCTCAAGCCCAGGAGGTAAAGGCTGCAATGAACCATGATCATGCCGCTGTGCTCTAGCCTCAGTAACAGAGCAAGACCCTGTCTTAAACACACATACCACCACCACCACCACCACCACCAACAACAACAAGAACAACAACAACAAAGCAAATGTTAAGGCAAGCTATAACTATGAGCTGTAATCATTACCATAATTTTCATTATCACGCAATCTGTGATAATGAGTGCTAGTGGGTGAATGTTTTAACTGTTCTGCTTCAATAGGAACCTTTTATAGAAATGCCTAACCTAGAAGGGACAGTTTAACGATGGAAGCTTCAGGCTCTGTAGTAAACCAATGAGATAGTTAATGTGGAGTTGAGTTGACCTTCCAGCCCAGTTCATTCCATACCACTCATCCACCATAAGCAGGAACTTACTTTCCTTGTCTAAATGTGTGTGCCTGTGCATGTGGGTGTACATGTGAGTATGCATGTGTATGAACCATGTTGCTCAGAGCAGACAAGTTTAAGCTCACATATGCTTTGAAAAATGACAGTGGAGGATATTTTATATTGCATTGTTTTATGTTGCAAAATTTGTTTAGCTTCATTAATAATATTTTAAGTGACTATTACTTGGTGGCAGCAATTGTTTGAGGTTTGGGTTAATCAATAAGTAATGAAAAAAGTTCCAAATATTTTTCTCCAGACTATGGAAGAGCACTTAATGTTTTATTTTACTTTAAGTTCCTGGATACAAGTGCAGAACGTGTAGGTTTGTTGCATAGATATACGTGTACCATGATGGTTTGCTGCCCCTATCAACCCATCATCTAGGTTTTCAACAAAGCAAGAAGTAAAAGCCCTGCATGCATTACGTATTTGTCCTAAGGCTCTCCCTTCCCTAGACCCCCACCCCTCCACGGGCCCTGGTGATGTGATGTTCCCCCTCCGTATCCATGTGTTCTTACTGTTCAGCTCCCACTTATGAGTGAGAACATGAGGTGTTTGGTTTCCTGTTCCTGTGTTAGTTACTGAAGAGCTTTTAAAGAGAAACCATAAAAGTTAAATCTACTTCATTAGAAAGGCTGAGAGGATTTTTTTTAATCTGCGGAGCCTAAGGCATTTCTCTAAAATATCATTGATTTTATAATAAGCAGACTACAAAAGGCAAAATTGCACGATTGTTGAAAAAGAGGTTTTCAACAAAGCAAGAAGGCATCCCTCTCACAGTGGAAGTGTCTGTGATCTTCGTGTTGCGGACCTATCTGTCACGAATAGTTGCATTTGCTTTCAAATTCCCATTGGTAACATCTGCACACAAATCTTTCCTAGGCTTCAGGGCAGCAGGCCCTTTCAGTATCACATGATATTTTAGTTTGTATGTCCAGAGGACACAAACTTGTGGCCTGCAGCCTTTAGATGGTCCACAGAATGCATATATGTATGTGTGTGTTATGCATTTTTGTACTTCTATTTAAAATTTTAACATTTTTTGGCCCACATTAAATAATCAGAAGATTATTATTTTTAAAAATCCAGGTTTTTAAGTCTCTTGGATAATTGAAGATTCTGGCAACCATTAAGCCCTAGTGTTTGCAAGGTGATGAGTGACTCTAATAAGGTACTGGGCTCTTTATGGCTTTCTCTAGCATTCTCCATTCTGGAATTTTCCCTGCCTAGCCCTGGTGAACAGTTGAGTTTTCATGCCCAACTATGCCCCCCAGGCAACTGATATGCAGATTAGCTCTTCACTGCCTTTCAGCATTTAGGAGGGTAGTGACACAAAGCAGGTTGAAGCCGTAGGTAGGTTCAGTCTTTCTGCCCGGAGCTCAGAGGAATGGGGCAAGCAAGGCCACCAGCATTCCCTGGCTCCCTGGCTCCTTTGGCCTGGTCCTCATGGTGCTGCAGCTGCAGCAGGCCAGGCACTGATTTGTGTCCCCACTGCTGAAGAGGGAATCTGTGACATTCTTCTGAATGCTCACAACAGTGGTAAATCTTGGTCTTTCAAGATGTTAAAAAAAAAAACAAAACACCAGAAACCACCTCGATCCAAATGTGAATACATATCAACAAGCTGGATAATACCACCTGAGGATTAAGAATGAGGGGTTTTTTGGCACCACGTTTTATATATCATCTTTGGAGCCGGCCATATCAGAGGAGACCTTCTAAATATGCTTTAAAGCCATGGCAGCATCATTGGAGAAACCTGTATGTCTTCCCAAGATGATTATGTTAAAGGATAGTTTTTATTTGGATATTTAGGTTTTGATGCATTTATTTAAAAAACAAAAACCAAAAAAACCAATCCAGTATTTGGTATTCTTGCCACAGATCTATAATCAAGACCTGATGATAAGGCTTATGGATTTTTCCAAAGCATATATTTTCTTTCATTGCTGACTTACATTTTATTTCTACCTCTCATTTAGCATGAACAGAAAAAAAGGAAAGACATGAAACTCTAATCATTTAATTTAATTAAATTATAGGAAAACATTTTCCCAGGGAAGGTGTTAAAGCTATTAGTTAAAACGAGGTTTGGGGATTAATTCCAGATTTGCAGTGTCCGTTGCAGGCGGATTCTCGCAGAACTATTGCAGAGTTCTTCAACCCAGAACCCGTTTTGCTGGTTGTGACACAGAGTCTTTGCAGCAGAAATAGTCTCCAACAGGATCGGCTTTTGTCCTCAGGGTCTCTGCAGTCTGGAAGCCTGTGTAATGTGAACAGGTGTCCCTGGACTGCTGATATCCAGGTGGACAAGGTTCTGAGTGTTCACACTGTCACTGCTTGGAAATTGATGGTGGGCAGGGCCCAGTGTGTGGCAGCAGAAAGAGCACTGAAAAGGGGTTCAGACCACCAGATTCTAGCCCTGGCACCCAAGTAACTGGCTTTTTACTTCCGTTTTTTTTTTTTTGGAAAAAAAAAAGCCACAAAACAATGGGAACTGTGTGTGTGCACATATGTGTGTGTGTAGATTAAGATCCCATCCATATGATCCCAATGGGAGGACTTCTGTGTCATATTCTTTCACATGACTCCCATTTACAAGAATTTTTAAATTTTCATTCTCTCCTTACCCAAACACTGGCACCTAAGAAGTAGATTTGTTGGTCACTAATCCCTAAGATGAGGAATTCCCACGCCAGACCCTAGTGAGTTATTAAAGGGCTGTGAGCTCAGATTCCTGGCACCGAGCACTGCCTTTTGCAAGTGATGACATCACCCCCAGAGCAGAGTGTAGCAAACCCTAATTACAGACTTCCTTTTCTCCTAGATTTCTAAGGAGTCTTGAAACTGGGCCCCTTATTTTCGTCCAGGGCTGTTTTCTCTGTTCACAATGATTTTAAGATTAAACCAATCTTGGTGCGCTACAAAGACCTCCCTCATGTGACCACAGGGAAGAATTACTTGAGCATTAAAGATGCTTAGTGCTTTGCACTGACTTTCAGGAACATGTTTCCTTTTCGGATTTTTTCACTGGAACACTGTAACAATTCCTCCATGTCACTACGCTTCACCCTTCCTTGGTTTATAATACATAAGGTTTAAAAAAGCTTTCTTTCTATGAATATCTTTTTAAATTGCTCTGCCTCCAAGCCTTTTAGAATGACCTTAGTTCAGGATTCACTGAAACTGTTCACTACCATTGTGTCCGGAATTGGTGGGTTCTTGGTCTCGCTGACTTCAAGAATGAAGCCGCCGACTCTCACGGTGAGCGTTACAGTTCTTAAAGATGGTGTGTTTGAAGTTTGTCCTTCAGGTGTTCCGATGTGTCTGGAGTTTCTTCCTTCTGGTGGGTTAGTGGTCTCGCTGGCTTCAGGAGTGAAGCTACAGACCTCCACCGTGTTACAGCTCTTAAAGGCAGCATGTCTGGAGTTGTTCATGCCTCTCGGTGGCTTCCTGGTCTTACTGGCTTCAGGCATGAAGCTGCAGACCTTCACAGCGAGCGTTATAGCTCATAAAGGTGGCGCAGACCCAAAGAGTGAGCAGCAGCAGGATTTATTGCCAAGAGCAAAAGAACAAAGGTTCCACAATCAGAAGAGAACCCCAACTAGTTACCAGCGCTAGCGTGGGCAGCCTGCTTTTATTTCCTTATCTGACCCCACCCACATCATGCCAATTGGTCCATTTTACAGAGAACTGATTGCCCCATTTTACAGAGAGCTGATTGGTCCGTTTTGACAGGGTGCTGATTGGTACGTTTACAAACCTTGAGCTAGACACAGAGTGCTGATTGGTGCATTTGCAATCCTTTAGCTAGACACAAAAGTTCTGCAAGTCCCCACTAGATTAGCTAGACGCAGAGCAGTGATTGGTGCGTTTACAAACCTTGAGCTAGACACAAAGTGCTGATTGGTGCATTTACAAATCTTTAGCTAGACATAAAAGTTGTCCAACTCCCCACCTGACTCAGGAGCCCAGCTGGCTTAGCCTAGTGGATGCTGCAGGGGGGCTGCAGCCTGAGCTGCCCTCCAGTCCCCTGCCCCTCACGCCCACTCTCCTCAGCTCTTGGGCGGTTGATGGGATAGGGCGGTTGATGGGATCCGGTGGTCGGTGGGATCAGGCGGCGCCGTAGAGCAGGGGGCGGCGCCCGTTGGGGAGGCGGCTGAGACCCAGCGAGAATTCCAGCGCAGCGCGGCGGTGCTGGAGGACCCCGCGCGGCTCCTCAAGTGCAGCCCGAGTGGACACTGAGGCCGAGGAGGCGTCGGGAGGGAGCGAGGGCTACTAGCACGTTGTCACCTCTCACTATCACACTAAATAATCATGCTGACAAATAAATCTACTACTAGCCATCTCCGATCTTTATGATTTTTAGAAAAGTCCATTATAATTCAATAATATAAAACTCTGATCTCCCAGGGTTATTCTTTGCTGCCTTCTAGGCCAGTGCCTCCGTTTTCAGAAGCAGAATGATTACATTCCTGAGCCATGTGTATCCCACTCCCCGCTTCCGCTATGTGTTGAGTTGCAGGAGAGGACTTAGGGGTATTGGTTTGTCTACCCTTCTGCTTTGTTAGAGCATCAGCAAATGTTCTTCCTGCATTTTGGGATTGGGGAGGACCTTCCAGACAGGAAGTTGTTGCAGTTTTTGAAAGGGCCAAGGACAAAGTAAGGCATCTGTTTTTATCTCTGTTAATAAATTTTCCTAATGAGATTGGAGGTGGGCAGGGCTGAAACCCAATGAAGGTGGGGAAGGGAGCAAGAGTCTAAGAGGCATCATGGATAATCTTCTTGGGCCTCTCAGATTCTGATTCCACTAAATATGACCTCTCAACGTATCAGGCCCTGCAAGATTGGGCAAATGGAAAAAGTGAATTTAGAACTCAGGGCCCTATGAGTCCAGAGCCCATGCTGTTGACTATCCTGATAGAGAGAAATCTGATTTTTGTTTAAACCAAAGCAAGCTATGATTTTCCTTCTTCAAGCAATCTATAGGGGACAAACTGTGCGCATCCAGAAAGAAAGAAAATGAGTGGCTGACCCCATTTCCTCAAGCAAAGCAGTTCAATCAGGCCAGCCTGCTTTTGCCACCTGCCCTGTCCTCATGCCACACTTTCTCCTTCCCCACAAAAATGGGCCTGCTGGTCCAGCACTTCCAGCACATAGGGCTCTCCCTATCCACGTCTTCTGTTACCCTGGTACATCACCTGTCCGTATCATACATATTGACCGGAACTGATGTGGGAGTGAAAATTCCTTGCACTCTTCAATGGAGCATTTGCATGCTGATTAGCCTAACACTAGTGAGATCCTCTGCAAAGATTAGTGCATGCTTTCAATTACAGTGCTGAGACATATCAGTGTTTTCTTCTCCATGCCTTTACACATTTATTCTTCATTTCCCCCATCTCTCTCCAGCTCCTTTCCCTGGTATCCTGAATTTCATTTTTATTCATTTACACGATCTCTTACACCTTTCTCTAGTATATTTCTTCTGTTATGAATAGTGGAGGCAATTCCTTGCTCTTTTTTCTTTTTTTTTTTTTTTTTTTGCAAAACCATGCAAGAAGCACAGCACTAAAAAATTTCCAAAACAAAAATGAGGATTATGATCAGAGAAGATGAAACTTGCAGGAGGCATACGGTGACCCTCCACTCTACATGCGCAACTTAAGAAATCCAACAAACAAATCCTCACATTTACCAGGATGGTAATTGGAAATGACTACTTACGCATAAGCCAATTTTCCTTTTAAAGAGAGATTCCTGTAATCTTGGTTCTCTTTGGAATGCTTCAAATGCATTGGATTTACGAAAGAGGTGTGTATGTAATTTTTGAAATTGTGGGAAAATGCAAGGTGAGGAGACATGTTGATATTTCCTCTGGGTCCTATTTGCATTAATAGTTTTGCCCCATTGCCTTCCTGTTGGATTTTGCTTTAATACTAACAAGTACATATCGTCTAAGAACTGAGAGCCTGTCTCAGGGAGGTAAACAGGGATGTGCTAAGATGAGCTGGCTGGTGAGAGGAAACTAGAAGTGCAAGTTGAAAGTAAAATGTTCTCATCTGTATTTGTAAATCCATTTTTAAAGGAGAAAATGAAGTTGATTTAAATGTCCCAGCACTGCCTGACAGCTGCCCTGGACTTAGGAGTGCATCTGATGTGGCCTGGGTCATGGTGACGACAGTGAACTGGCTTCATGTTGTGAGATGTGACTAGAGCCATCATATAGGCTGGCTTACTATTTCCGTAGAAAACCTAACTCTCTTCCTCCTCTTACTTCCTCCGCTCACCTCCTCTCTCAGTGTTGTCTTTTCAAGGTGAGCAAGCCAAGCCTAGCTTTCTGCTCCAGCAGCTGCTATTAGAGAGGAAAAACAGCTCTGTGTCCTCGTTATCTCAATTTCAGTAGCTTGAAAGATAAGATGGTGAGAACCGCAGGGCTTTGGCCATAGCTTATGAAAAAGGAATAAATTGGAGAAAACACAGGTGTTCTAACTTCTCGTATACTGCAAATTATTCAGTCTCTTTGGGTGAAAAATAAGGTTATACTAATTGAAAGTCTGGCTTGTGTTCAGTACCATATCATGGCTAATCCATTAAGTTGTCTCAAATGTGTTATTTTTCTCCTTTCCCTCCCTCTGTCTCTCTTCCTTTTTGGTCTAAACTGCTTAATCAGTTTTTATTGAGCCTCCATTGTGTGCCAAGCCAGCTCTTTTGAAAATTAAAGTTTCGGTAGTCTTAACGAATCATGCTTTCCGAAGGGCTGTTCCTAAATGGACAGCGTTCTTGTTCTGCTGAACTCCATTACTGGATATCAAAGGAGAAGGAAAGATGTGTAAATACTGTTTTTCAGGATGAAAATGGAAACCAAAGGACTGTCTGAAGGAAACTACATTCCTGAGTGCCCTGTGGGTTCATGACCTTGCTTATTCCCCAGCCCCTCAGCAGCCCAGTGCTTTTGACTGGGGAGTTCTTTTTCTGCTTACAAGACAGTCTAGGATGATATGGGGTTGGTAGATGTTAATGATCAAGAAAAAGTTATATTCCATTTTTTTGCCTAAATTAATGTATTGCCTGATTTTAAATAGGCAATCTTGTGGAAAATTACAGAATATTACAAAACATATCCCTTGGTCTCAAAAGTAAAAATAGGGTTGGGGGATACTCCTAGGAGGGGTCTTGAAAGATTGAATTGCACACTGCAAAGCAGGGCAAATGGCATTTTTATGTGTTTGCTGAGGTGTGGTGTGGGTAAAGGAAGCCTTACAAGAGAAAAGTAAACATTTGCTGGAGTCTTTGGTATTGAACTTAAACAAAGCCATGCCTTTGTTCCAGTTTTATAAGGTAATGGATGTTAGGAAAAGCTATAAAGCTGGAGTTAATTCATATATAAAAGGAATAATCTTTGGAAGGCATCTCACCAAAGGTATCAATGGCTAGATCTTTGTTAGAATTTTTTCTGGACTGAATTTTGCTTAGGACTCTGTAATTAACATGTACGAACTATTGTATTGTGCAGAGAATTAGACTGCATACTTGGATTTCATAAAATGATTGTGTGTGCGTGTATACACAATGACTAATATTTGTTCAGCGATTACCCTATATCAGGCACTCTGCCAGGCACTCCATATACATTATGCAATATTCATATTTTTAAGTGAATAACAATTTCCATGTAACTAATGAGGAATTTGAAGCCCAGAAAAGTTAACTAGCTTACCTGAGATTGCACAGCTAGTGCATGGTAGAGCTGGAATTCTAACCTTGGGCTGTCTGGTTCTGAAGCATGTGCTTTTTCCATGGCACCTTTTTGTTTTGGAAAGACCTAGTAGTAATATCTCCTTTCACCTCTGACAAGGGAATAATCATTCCTGTGAAGCAGCACACCCACTGCATATCAGGCACTGGGCCAGGTGGTGGAGGTCCTGAACAAACAAGCCAGGCAGAATCCCTGCACTTAGAGAATGTTTGGAGTAGGCTAGGAACTGAGATGCAGATGTAAATAATTGAAATATAAGGCAGGTAAGTGACAGTGACTCTACGGGAGATAAAGTGCTAGAAGAAAAGGTCTGAAGAGAGAGGCAGCTCCATTATTTATTTTTTTACATTTTATTTTTTAAAATTTCAAGTGAAAAATTGAAAGACTAATACATTTGATACCACTTACCCTTCACCTAGATTGACTCATTGTTAATATTTTGCCAGATTTGCTTTATTTCTCTCTCTCTCTCTCTTTCACACACACACACACACACACACACCCCTACACCTTAGTTCTAAGTACTTCAGCATGTAGAGAGGTCCTCTATCTGTGGGATCGGGAAGGTACAAGGAAGGATGTGGCACATAGGGTGTGTTTTCAGGATCAGGTGGACTTAGACATAAGGAAGCTGGAAGAAGAGTGTGCAGTGGGGAACAAGGGAGTGTCCAAAGGTGCAGAACCTGGAAAGCACAAGGAGAGGGCACTGCGCCACTCAGGAGAGTGTGACACTCAGGAGACAAGTTAGTGTTAGCTGTAAAGAGGGGATGATAGAAGTCATGACAAAGGATGAGATTGCTGTGGAGAGAATTGGAGGGTGGGCAAAACAGGGTGAAGGATGGGACTTTAGAAAATGTAGAGGGAGAGGAGCTGGAGAAAGAAGGGGTGGTGAGTAAGAGCAGAGAAGAAGAAAGGGGAAGGATGGAAGGAGAAAGAAGGGGTGGTGAATAAGAGCAGAGAAGAAGAAAGGGGAAGGAAGGAAGGAGAAGGAGGACAAAGAGGACAAGAGAGGGCCACCAAAGTCCAATGGTTTAGGCAGTGATTGTTCAAACTGTGATCCTCAATAAGCAGCATCAGTGCTGACTTGGGAGATTGTTAGAAACACAAATATTTGTATCTCCCAACCCAGGCCCACTGAATTAGAAACTCTGGGGATGAGGCCCTGTAACCTGTGTTTCAGCCAGGCCTCCTGGCGATTCTGATGCATATTAAATTAGGAAACGCCTGTTATAAAGATGCTGCTGAGAAGGCTGCCCTTGCTTTGAAGAAAGCAATTTCAGAAGTAAATTTATACACGCACATGTGAACAAAAGCCACGTAGAAAGAAGTTCATTGAAGCATTGTTTATGACAGGAAAACACTGGAAACAACCTAATGTTGAAGAAATTGTCATTCCATATTTCATGCTTTTTTAAAGAGAGAGAGAAAGTGATCTTCAGACTTTATTGTTAAGTGAAAAAAGCAAGATGCAGACCTGTGTGCGTTTTATGCTACCACTTGTGTAAACAGGAAATGATGTGTATTTGCATTTGCATAACGTGTTTCTGGAAAGATACTCAAGAAATTGTTGGCTGGCTGGGGAACAAGGAAGGGAGGTAATTTTCACAGTTTACCCTTTTGTGCCTTTTGGATTTTGTACCATATTCAGGTATTGCGAACTCAAAACAAGTTTTAAATATTAAACATGGACAGAGAAAGCTTCATGTAATAAATGCTGAAAAAGTCGAGTGAATTAATCTTTCCATCTGTACTGAAGTTCTTCTGCCTGGGAGCTCATTATTTCACCAACCAGCCCAATCTCTCATTACGCAGTGTCAAAAGTCTCCCTCACCCCGATGTGTTGCTTCCCAAGATCTGCTCATGACAGAGCCGAGTGGGAGAAACTGTTGTAGTTTGAAGAGCAGTGAAGGTTTCTGCCTGAGTGACTTCCCCGTGCTCTCCCCAGCAATACCTGGGATTCAACCCCTCCCACAGTGCTGTGGGGAGAGAGATTTAATGTTTTTAAATCAATGTTCCTTAATTAAATGTTTGTTCCATTAATGCAAATCAGAACTCATCTACCTTTGGATCATTTGAAGTTAGCTTCACAAAATCCCCAGGGAGAGAATCCGGCTGGAAGGTAGCAATAGAGGGAGGAAGTAGTAATCCTACAGGAAGGAGGGCTTGAACTGGGGGACCCTGGGAATGCTAAGGAGGCCACCCAGGCAGGAGCATTCAGGGAGGTAAAATGGAGAGGACTTTGTTGACTCTGCCATGTGGGTGAGAGCTTGGAGTTCAAGAACAGGACCAGCTGAGAGACGAAGTGTCTGAACGGAGAGAGATAATGTTGATGATAGTAAAATTCTTTCGATGTTCATGACACTCTACAGTTTAAAAATATTATTTCATTTAAGTGTCACAGTACCAAGGTAGGGATTGCTATGCCTATTTAAAAGAAGAAAGTGAGGCCCAGAAAGGTTAGACAATGAGTCCAAGGCTGTAGTGCTAGGGTTTGCACCAGGCACACCATTTTGAGCCTCCTGGCAGATATTTTTTTCTGGCTTTGCTTTACTTTCATTATAATCAAACCCAGGTTTGGCTTCTCACCACTTGAAAGCCAGACTCAAGAGACAAGGGTTGGTGGAAGGAAAAGCAGGTTTATTCAGAAAGGAGCATAACCAAGAAGATGGTGAGCTAATGTTCTAAAGTACCATCATAGGTCAGTACAACCTTTAGACTCTTTCAATAGTAAGGGCAGAAGGACAAGAAGGGGGTTGAGATCAAGAGGTAACCAGTGACTGCAGACATCTGGACAGCAGTGAGTGTCCGAGGAGGCTGGGAACTTCCTTGTCCTTGAACAGGTCACAGTGCTCCTAAAAATCTTTAACAAAACATAGTTAGTTGTTTACATACTTCCCCTTTCATCCCAGGATTAGTTATAAAAGCTACATGACTGCTGTTTTCACATATTACGTCAGTGCTCTGAAATCATCCTTGCCTATGTGTAGGAATGGGTAAAGACCCCTTAAACAAAAATGGAGTTAGTTATGTTAGTTCTTTTGCTGTCTCACTGTTATGTCTTCTCACCCTCCAGCTTCAGAGAAAGCTCTTTCTTCCTCTCATAAAACTTCACTTGTGAGTTGATCTCCTTTATCCCCTGCTTCTGAGGCTCTTGACTCCCACAGCCACTCCTCTCTGCAGCCTCTTACATACCTCATCTCTTGTCGTGTGGACGCCTCCTTCATCTCAGAAGTGCATGTCTGCTGGGCCAGCTGCCCGCTCCCAGTTCTCCCATCTCTCCCTTAGCTGAGGTGCTTCTTCTCCATCTCTTTGACCTGTCTCACTTGCCCAGCAATCACCTTCCTCTCCTCCCTTCCATTGGTCTGGCCTCTGGAAGTAGCATGGATGCTCTCCACTACTGAACACAATGACCTTTTCTCAGTCTTCATGACCCTGTCCTCTCTCTGGCTTGGATGTTGGAGGCTGTGGCCACAACTCTATCTGCCTTGGCCTCAGAGATGCACACTTGGCCTCATTCAGTGCTTATTACTGGATCACAGTGATAAAAACAGATTGATCTGCCTCTTTCCTCACCACTCCCTGCCTTTCAGGTTCTTTCTTCACTTTCCAGATATAAACCCTCCTTTTCCATTAGGGTGATCTCTACATTTTTTCAGAGCCAGCGTGAGCTTTTTTCCCCTTCCATCTCTCTTTCTCCTGTCTCAAGACTCCTACAGGAAATCTTCCCAAGAGCTGCCTTGTTGAGCTCTCTTCTTCTTCTTTCTTTTTTTTTTTTGAGATGAAGTCTCGCTCTGTCACCTAGGCTGGAATGCAATGGCGGGATCTCAGCTCACTATAACCTCTGCCTCCCGGGTTCAAGCAATTCTCCTGCCTCAGCCTCCCCAGTAGCTGGGATTACAGGCATGTACCACCATGCCCGGCTTATTTTTGTATTTTTAGTAGATATGTCGTTTCACCATGTTGGCCAGGCTAGTCTCGAACTGCTGACCTCAGGTGATCCACCTGCCTCAGCCTCCCAAAGTGCTGGGATTGTAGGTGTGAGCCACCATGCCTGACCTTCTCTCTTCATAAAGCAAACAGAGTCTAGAGTGTTCAATTTAATATCTAATTACGTACTTTCCACAACAGTGAATACTGTTGGACCCCCACCTTTTCCTTGAGGGTAGGGCCCTGCCATAGATAGACTTCTGTATTTCCCATGGCCTCTATATATAGCATCTTCATAGTGTGGATGGATGGATGGATGGATAGATAGATAGATAGATAGATAGATATTGATGAAGATATTCATGCTTAATATATAGTTGATGCTCAATTTATGATTGTTGATACATAACATCTGGTCAGAGCAGCTAACTCCACTGTACTAAATTGACTTCAGCTACTCATATTAATCTCTGCTCTTAGGAGGTATTGCTTATGAAAGCAAGAACATAGATAAAGTTGTGTTTAGAAAAATAATTTATCTTCTCTTAAGTTGCTGGACAAATATTTGTTAACTGTCTACCATGGGCCTAGTACTGGGAATACAGTGAGCTTGAAGCAGACAAGTACCCTCCTCTTAAGGGCTTTTCAGCATCATGCAGCAAAGAGATAATTAAACACTAAGCAAATAAATAATAAGATAACTTCAAGTAATCGTATGTGCTATGAAGAGAGGAGAAAAGAGAAATTTGACAGACTCTGCCACTGGTCATGGGCCAACGGGTTGAGAGGAGGAGGAAGAAGAGGTAAAAGGCAGCTCTCCATGGAATGGTCAAGGCAGATATTTCTGCAGAGTTGACATTGGACTGAATCTGAATGAGAAGAAGGAGCTGGCAGTGTGATGATCTGCAAGGACAGCACAGAAGGCAGAGCGCACAGAAGGCAGAGCACACAGCAGGCAGCAAAGCCTCTGAAAGGAGAACAAACAAAAAATTGAGCACTGAAAGAATACGGGAAACTATGGTAGAGTATGTGAGTCCACCAAGTGTGCATCTCTGTGTATACATACATACCCGCAGAATTGAGAGGAGAAAATAAATATTTTATCAGGAAGAAAGGAAGAAATGAAATAAACATTCTTAAAAAGTACTTCCTAAAAGTGCTATATCATTGTACATTTTATGAAATCTAGGCATTTCTTATATCCTCAACAAAATAGCAAGCTCCCTGAGGGCAGGTAGTCTGGCTTACATCCTGTATTCCCATCTCCCAGCACGATGCCAAGCACAGAAAGAAGACATTAAATCACTATTTGATGAATACATGCATAAAAAAAGATGGTTGCCCAAAGCTGAGATTTCACATTTTAATATTGTCTACTTTTAGTCTATCTTCTGTCTCAATTTGGCATTGCATCTGCACACAAATACAATCCTATCAAAATGGAAGAAAAAAGGTAAAATGTGAGAAAGCTGTCTGTAGAAATTCTAAAAACCAAGAAAGGAACAGAGTGAAGAATCTGGCAAAAGCACATTTATATAGTTATATATTGTTTGTGAAACGAAAATGTGTTCTCATGTTAAAATGATTATTTCTTAATATATACCTTGTACCTGTGATTTAGAGGCTTATCCTGTGCAATTTCTTGGAAAAGAATCTTTTTTCAACCTCAATTATCAGGATATAAGTAGCTTTCTTAGTCTTTAAAGAGAAACATCTTAAAAGTGCAAAATACAATTGTTTAAAGAGGAAAATAAATACATTGTATCAAATCACAGATGTTACAATTTTTTGAATCCCAAGTTGCTTTCTGAATCAAAGGTAGGCCCATTTATTTTAATGGAAAGCTCTCAGAAAAAGCTTTAGGAGTCAATAATCAAGTTAATCAAGTAGCAATTCTAAAACTCATTGATTTGTGTCTATTTTAATAAATCTTACTACATGCATAATGTACACCTGAGGGGTATTATAATTTCAGCAAAGTCACTTGCCTTGGGTAGAAAACACAAAATGGGAACTGTAATTCATATGTAACAAATGATTTTGTAAAAAAAATGCCAAATATCATGAGACTGCTTCTATTTCTGGGAAAGATCTTGGTACATTTAGAAATAATCTTTCTATCTGAATCAACCCTTGAACTGATGACAAAATTAAAATTGTATCTATTATCTGCCTGAATACACCTGATCTAATGAATTCTTTCTTAAAATATAAATTACGTGCTATTAGCATTATAGGAAAACAAGTAAGTGAGGTTTTAAAAATATTATATGAGGATTCGTAACTTTCTTAATGCTTGGGAGACAGATAGATTGTTTATGGCATTTATACATCTTTTACATAATCAAGGCTTCCACCGAAGTGAAAAATAACTTTCTGTGCGTGACATTTGGATGAACATTTGGTAGAGGAAATTATACCTTTTCCTTAAGCCCCTCTAATACATATTTACAAACAAGTGCTTTGTAGATATACTTCCAAGTAATTTGCTTTCACATTTGCCTGCTGTGCATGGAGCTGAGATATGGTTGGGTTTGCAAGATGAAACAAATGAATGCTTATCAGTCTCCAAGCTAAGGCTTTAATGTCCTTCCATGACTTCCCAAACTCCTCCCCACCCCCAGTTTCAGTTAAAGTTCAACCATTTGGGTTTTGAGTGCAGCACAGCGAGACTATGATTGATACCATCAGGTACTGAAACTGTGCTTTGCCAGTGGGTCAGGCAGCTACGCAAGAGGAAAACAATGCCAACCCTATTATAAAATCCCTCCCTTATAGGTTCACTGGGAGCTGACAACACAATGTAGCAGAAAAGGCAGATTCTTGTGTTGTTTACTTTTAATGGAATTAGAGAGCCCATTAGAGCTTCTGCTAAGGACCTCTCTCTGTTGAGAGAACCCAGCCTAAGTGTCTCCCGGTGAAGTCTGATGTGTGGTAGCTCATTTGACCTTTAAAGACCATCTCTACTGGGTGGTTGGTTTTTATAACTCCTCCAGGGAAAATTCGGTCTATGTATTATAGTATATTGCCAGTAAGCAATTATTTCAGTGGATCTAGTGGGGCTGTCCCACTTAAATGGCCCTTGTAAATATTCACAATCCATCACGTCGGCTCTTAGTTGAGACTTGAGCTGATAAGACCACATTTAATATTGCTTCCTGTCTGTCTGAGTGTATGTCCACTGTGAGTGACACGTGGTTAAATCAGTGAGCCAACCATGAATCTTAATAGCTTAGGAAATAGTCATCAGCACACTTTTCTCCTCTGGCTCCTGTAGTTCTAGCCAGGCTTTATGAGGAGTGGAAAATAACCAGTCTGTGTTAAGACTCTTGTGATTATGGCCACCAGCAGGAAGATCTCTATGAAGGACGTGGCCAAAATGATGAACAACTGCATAGCTCCCCAGAGTGATCATTTGCTTTGCTGACATACAACTGCGTTTATATACTCTGGCCAAGATGTTTTTCAGATGTTCCCTGAAAAGTATACTTTTTTATAACCTAAAGGTTAGTGTTTGATGAAGCTGTTCTTATCTTTAGAGCATCATCATACATTCTCTCTCAATCATCCCTGACTTCTGTGGTTGCAGGAACTATAACCAATGTATCTATGCTAGCACCTAGCACAGCCTCAGGAACTTAGTAGGCACTTCA
>NW_012102588.1:1120283-1121951 GCF_000951045.1 Mandrillus leucophaeus
TGAGGAAACAGTGTTTTACCCAGGCCACTTATGCATGTTTAAAAAATAAGTAAGACTTTGCTGATATACTTCCAGGAAAGCAATTTAAATGGTCCGTTTCAAGATTAAATATGAAAGCAGATTTTAAAAATAATATATAATTATAAATTATATGTTTTATACTCAGCATGTTTTTATGTGAAAAGATTATCAGAATATTCTTCAGTTGTCCTTATGGGGTTGTTTAGTATTTTGACTTAAAGTCTAAAGTTTATGCATTTATTGTACATTCTTTTTATGGTGACTTGTGAACTTTTTCTTTCTGTTTCCCTCAGATTTTCATCACCGTGAATTGCTTGAGTACAGATTTCTCCTCCCAGAAAGGGGTGAAAGGACTTCCTTTGATGATTCAGATTGACACATACAGTTATAACAATCGTAGCAATAAACCCATTCATAGAGCTTATTGCCAGATCAAGGTCTTCTGTGACAAAGTGAGTAAAGATGACAGTTTTTTATAAAGATATCTTTGTTATTACATATTACTTTTAATGGCATTTCTTCCTTGTCACCTTCACTTGTCTAGTGGTGTCAAAATAGTCACTTTACTCATCACAGTGGGAGTGGTAATCTTTTATTCTCAGTTCCTGTTAGATATCTAGGAAGTCTTCAGTCAACTGTATTTTTTTTTCAGTTTATCATTTTTATCACTAAGTTAATGACTGACTGTTTCTTAGCTCAGGCTGCTATAACAAAAAACCGTAGACCGGGTGGCTTAAACAACTGAAATGTATTCCTCAAAGTTCTAGAGGCTGGAAAGTCCAAGGTCAACGTGTCAGCTAATTTGGATCTTAGTGAGGGCTCGCTTCCTAGCTTGCAGACAGCTGCCTTCTCACTGTGTCCTCACATGGCATAGAGAGTGAGCATGCGCACAAGCTCTCTGGTGTCTCTTTTGCTAAGGACACAAATTCTATCATAAAGACTCTACCCTCATGACCTCGTCTAAACCCAATTACGTCCCCCAAATTTCACCTCCAAATACCATCACATTGGGAATTGGGAGTCCAACATATGAATTTTCGGGGCACACAAACTTTTTAGTCTATAACACATTGTGCTGTAGGTTTGATCCAATGAGATAGCTCAAGGAACAGATTAGTATTCTTTACTGGGCGTAGACCCTGTCCCAGAGCATATCAGTGCATCCGTTATTTTATGGGTTAAATGGGACCTCATCTAGGACTTTTTGGAATGGAAATAGCACTTATAAAATAAGTTCATTAGTACATATGCACTCAGTAAACATGTACTTTGAATCTCCCTGAATCCCACCCCAAGAGAGTTGAAAAATTTGAACAGAAGAACTTAAAACCCTATGATTAGGTGACAGGAAATCCTCACAAATCCCAAATATGAATGGGACCAGGCATCAACAATTTCAAACCCTGTGTGATATCAGCGTTTGTGAGGGAAAGTAATGGGGCCACTTGATAGGCAAAGAACAGGACACCTACAAAGTTGTCCAAAGTACTCACTGGAAAGTGAAGTGGGCTGTCTCAGGACAGCATGTGAGACTTGGGTGGGAGGGTGCAGATCTAGTGGATTCTAATTTGCCAGTGAGTATAAGAGGACTGAGCATTGAAATGTTTTGGGCTCTATGAACTCTGGGAAGTCAGAAACTAAAGTTCC
>NW_012102588.1:1123871-1126184 GCF_000951045.1 Mandrillus leucophaeus
CAGGCGTGAGCCATCGCGCCCAGCCTGTGTGTTCTTTCTTAGTAGTCTTCATCACTCAGTTCCTGTGAATCACCTGACATTTGCATCTTTAGTCATTCTCTTTTTCTTTACTGTTCCTCAGTCCTTGTCAGGCCCCTGCTCTAAGCCCAGTGAATGTGTGGGTTTGTATTTCACTAGTGTTCTTCAAGCCCAGGGCTCTGTTTTGTCTTCCCAGGGCTTCTGTACACACCTGCCTCTCTGTACACACAACACAGAGGATGACTCTGTGTTGGTCACTGCTGGATCACTCGTCTGTCTCCCTCTTGGACTGTCAGCTCCGTGAAGCAGGGTTTTGAGTTTCTTTTCTATCCCCCGTATCTAATGTTGTGTTTGACCCATTGTGGGCTTGTGTGGATGTTTACAGACTGAATGAATACATGAATTAAAGAAATAAATGAAGGAAATGAATATATTGGTAGTTAGATCATCTTTTTTTAAAGCAACTTTTCATGGTGTATATTTAAGATACACAGCATGATGTTATGGAATATATGTAGATACTTTATCCATCATCTCATACCCACCGTCTCACACAGTTACCCATTTCTTTTTGTTTTTGGCAAGAGCAGCTAAAATCTACTCATTTAGCATGGATTCCATATACAGTATATATATTTTTTCTTTTTCCCCCGACCTCCATCTACAGTACACTTTTATTACTGATGGTCCTCATGTTGCACCTTAGTTTGCTAGATTTGTTGGCATAATTAGATCGTTGTTGGGCACTTGTTTTCAGAGAGTGGCTGGAAGTGTGAGAGCCCAGGGGTCAGGGCATAGGGTTGCTGTAATCAACCTGTCACTAAGCCCTGTCATCTGGCCTGACTGGTGTGGATGTGGTACCCCACTAAGACATTCCTCAGTGCCGAATGAGGAGCTCAAAAATAAAATAAAAATGAAGTTTATAGAGATGTAGCACTAAAAATGAGATGCCTGGATTGCCAAAAGCCTACAGGCTTTGGGTTTGAAATGGACTAGATCGGGCCTAGTAGTTAAATCAAAATTTCAAAAGGCTTTTATTTTATTTATTTATTTTGAGATAGGATCTTGCTCTGTCACCCAGGCTGGCAGGGTAGTGGCGCGATCTCAGCTCACTGCAGCTTCAAACTCCCGGGCTCAGGCAATCCTCCCATCTCAGCCTCCCAAGTAGCTGGGACTACAGGGATGCACCACCACACTCGGCTGGTTTTTAAAGTTTTTGTAGAGATGGGATCTCACTATGTTGCCCAGGCTGATCTCAAACTCCTGAACTCAGGTGATCCCTCTGCCTCAGCCTTCCAAAGTGCTGGGATTACAGGCAAGAGCCACCGCGCCCGGCTGAAAAGCCTTTCACATGCAGTCCGTTTCTCATGGTTTTCCTTCCTTGAGGGCTGCTCTCCATAGTGTCGCTGTGGTGTGACGGACTTCAGGTCCAAGGCTTAAAGGTGAATGGAAAACCCAGGGAATCAAATAAGACAAGCATTAAATAGTACATCGAATGAAATAGTTTTCAGAACACATAATTGTACAATTTTAAAGCAATAAATAATTTAACATTTTATTTTAAATAAAAAGAATACATGTGGCATCAAATGAAAATAGTACCAAGAGTATAATACAGTGTACCTGGATCTCCCCAGAAACCACCTCTTAATCATCAGTGTAGTTACCACGTAAACCTGGGTGCTACACTGATACCTCCATTCTGTGATAAATCACTCTTAAATGGTATCAATGGTCTGCCATCCACTATGTAAAATGAGGAGAATTTTAGCTCATTTACACTCCTCCCTCTTTTCTTACCAAATTTTATAATAAAATAAAATAATTATTTTTAGTTCTTTTTTTGGTCAGCATTATAATCTTATTAATTTCCTGGAGTTTCCATTTTTTTGAATTCTTGTGATTTCTCTTACATCTCTTGATGCCTTGTGCTGTAAGGTGAGGATACCTTCACTATATTCACTATATTTTCTCTCTCCTGTTTCAGATCTTACATTTAACAATCTTTGACTTTTTCACTAATATGAAAGTATATACGTATCTACATTTTGTCCTGCAGGGGGATCCTAAAGGGAAAATTGAAATCTGAAGACATTGACTTGTGTAAGGTTTCTTAGCTGGTTAGTGCTACAGCTGGGGCTAAAACCTGAGGCATTTGACTCCCAATCTAGTAGGCTTTCCGCAGATAAGCTCAGTGATTCACTCATCTAATGTTTATTGAGTGCTTATTTTCCTCCAGGCACTAGGTACCAGTAATACAAAAATAATAAGTGGTCTCAAATTGCATGCTTCATA
>NW_012102588.1:1128064-1164227 GCF_000951045.1 Mandrillus leucophaeus
TCCAAAGTACTCACTGGAAAGTGAAGTGGGCTGTCTCAGGACAGCATGTGAGACTTGGGTGGGAGGGTGCAGATCTAGTGGATTCTAATTTGCCAGTGAGTATAAGAGGACTGAGCATTGAAATGTTTTGGGCTCTATGAACTCTGGGAAGTCAGAAACTAAAGTTCCTTTCTAAGACAAAATCCTGCTCTGGAAAAAAAAAAAAAAAAAATTCTCGGAGTAAAGTCCAAGCTGAGTTGGAAAAAAAAAAAGGTGAGAAGGAAAGAGGTCAAAATGAAAATGAAGAGGAAGATGGGAAGGGATACAGAGTAGGCAGATCTCAGAAAATCTGACTATATTTGTATCACTTTGCGAACACACCAGATGGGGACCCTGGGAGCCACGAAACTAGAAGAAATCCTGGCTCACTCATTTCACTTGAAAATGACCAACAGAAAAGAAAAAGCAGTTGAATCCCATACAATGTTTTATGAAAAAAGAGATTAAGATCAGACTGACTTCCCTATGAATAATGAATGCATTTCAAAAAGACAGGCCCACAAAACAGGTGAAAACTGTAGCCTAATATTTCAAAATAAGCTAAATGAAATTAAGGAAATAATGGACGTTATGAAGATCAACATAAATCTCAATTTGAAAAAGTCAACTTGAGATGTGTAGAAAATAGAATGACTTGAAAAAGATGAGATGGAATTCAAGGAATTTAGAAATAAAAGATTAAAATGGATTAGAAATAAAAACTATGCTAGAAGCAACACCAGAGTAAATAAATATAAAAGATAATGCTTTAAGAAAAGAAGCTAGGAAACAAAATTTTTAAAATCAAAGGAAATGAAGAAAGAGGTGTGAGAGAAAATACAGATATAGAAGAAAGGTAACAGAGATGTAATATAGACCGGGTGCGTGGCTCACACCCATAATCCCAGCACTTTGGGAGGCCAATGTGGAAGGATCACATGAGTCCAGGAGTTCGAGACCAGCTTAGGCAACAAAGTGAGACCCCTGTCTCTACAAAAAAAAATGTAAAAATTAGCCAGGTTCAGTGATGCATGTCTGTAGTTCTAGGTACTCGGGAGACTGAGGCAGGAGGACTGCTTGAGTCCAGGAGTTTGAGGTTGTGGAGACCTATGCTCCAGCCTGGGTGACAGAGCAAGACCCTATAAAAAAAAAAAAAAAAAAAAAAAAAAATCCAATATACATATAATAGGAATCTTTGAGGAAAAAAAAGTAGGGGGATGGAATACTAAAAATACATTGCTTTAAATATGCATTTAAATACATATTCTCAAAGGAAAACCTTAAACAGAAAGTATATGTATTTAAACAGTCCACCATGCACTTGGGAGAATTGATCCACTATAACCAATATAAAATAGTTAAGCTATTGGACTTTTTGAAAAAAGAAAATAATTTTCTTTGGGCCTCTAAGTAAATAAAATAAATATTAAATCACTTATAAGGAAAATTTGATTATCAAACTTTTCAACAGCAACACCTTGTCAGAAGACAATGATATTTAAGGTAATCAAGTAAAGAAAATGTGGGCCAAGGATTTTATACACAGCCTAATTGACTTTGAAGTGTAAAGACTGCAGGCACAAACAAAATAAACAAATCCCCAACATCCAGAGAATATTTCTTCTCAGGGACTCTAGTAGTGAACACAATTTAGACAAGCAGTATTACTGTAAAGATATTGGTAAAACGATGGGTGGTGCGCATTCAGGATCTATTTACCTGTAGATCTAATTCTAAATGATGGCGGAGACAGTGTGACAGTATATTCTGACAAGGTAGACATCGTACAATTGTTTTAAAACTGGGAAGGATAGGAAGGGTATATGAGCAGTAAAATAAGCTGACTAGCTGCTTATAGAGATTAACTGTGAGTGAAAGGATAGTACTTCATATTAGATGCTGGGGAGAGAGAGGAATAGGAAGAAGATATTAGTAGCCAGTTCACTGTTGCCCATCACTCTTTTTTAAAATTATTTTTCCCTAAGTTATTGGGGTACATGTGGTATTTGGTTACATGAGTAAGTTCTTTAGTGGTGATTTGTGAGATTTTGGTGTGCCTATCACCCAAGCAGTACACACTGCACCATATTTGTAGTCTTTTATCCCTCAACCCCCTCCCACTTTCCCCCAGAAGTCCCCAAAGTCCATTGTATCATTCTTATGGCTTTGGGTCCTTGTAACTTACCTCTCACATGTCAGTGAGAACATATGATGTTTGGTTTTCCATTCCTGAGTTACATCACTTAGAGTAATAGTCTCCAGTCTTATCTAAGGCACTGCAAATGCCGTTAATTCAGCCCATCACTCTTACAGGTGCTGCGGTCAGTTGTATTAAAGGTTTAATACTATTAACATGTCTGAGAGTTCTGGTTTAGCAGTGGCAGGAGAAAGCAGAGATGGTCAGGAAAACAGGAAGAAAACACGTAAACAAGAACTGCATAGGGGTTAGGGACATGCGGCGTAGCAGTAAATATCCCTAAAGTCTCAATGGCCTTTCAGGCCATGATGATTTCAGTTAATGCCAATCATCCAGCCATCAGAGCAGCACAGCAACCAATAGGACAGTTTCCATGACATTGGTAGGACAGTAGGACAGTACACAGTAGAACGGTTTAGGACAGTTCAGAGTACACAGTAGGACAGTTCACAGTAAGGCAGTTCACAGTACACAGTACACAGTATGACAGTACACAGTACAACAGTTCACAGTACACAGTAGGACAGTTCACATAGGACAGTTCACAGTACACAGTAGGACAGTACACAGTAGGACAGTTCACAGTACACGGTACACAGTACGACAGTACACAGTAGAACAGTTCACAGTACACAGTAGGACAGTTCACATAGGACAGTTCACAGTACACAGTAGGGCAGTACACAGTAGGACAGTACACAGTAGAACAGTTCAGAGTACACAGTAGGGCAGTTCACAGCACACAGTAGGACAGTACATAGCAGGACAGTTCACAGTACACAGTAGGACAGTACACAGTAGGACAGTACACAGTAGAACAGTTCACAGTACACAGTAGGACAGTACACAGTAGAACAGTTCACAGTACACAGTAGGACAGTTCACAGTAGAACAGTACACAGCATGACAGTTCACAGTACACGGTAGGACAGTACATAGTAGGACAGTACACAGTATGACAGTTCACAGTACACACACAGTAGGACAGTACATAGTATGACAGTTCACAGTACACACACAGTAGGACAGTACATAGTAGGACAGTTCACAGTACACAGTAGGACAGTACACAGTAGGACAGTTCACAGTACACATTAGGACAGTACATAGTAGGACAGTTTCCATGACACAGCAATCAGTAGGACAGTTTCCAAGACAGTAGAGAAGTTTCCATGACAGTTTCCAGAGGCCTGTTAAATTAATAGACACAGTTGTATAGGAATGGTGAAATATCAAAGGTACAGACAGCATAAGCAATTTGCCCAGAGACACACAGTGAGAATGCAGAGTAGTTAGATGCAAATCTAGGTCTAATTTCAAACTCATTCTCCTGGAATTGATAAATAACTTTATACATAAAATACTGAAATGACAACTGGCATTTCAACACTTCAACAAAGAGCCAAGGTAGGCTTTAGAAACAAAACCAAACCAAAAAAATCAGCTTATATCTTTAATTCAGCATATTAAACATTTTCAAATGATGTATAACAGACAATTTTTTAAAGCAAAAATAAGGAAGCATTTAAATAATTTGAATTCTCTTACTTTATTTCAGATATTCTGGGGGAGACTGTAGAATCCCCCTCCATGAATCCCCTTCTTGGAAATAAAGAATAAAGTTAGAGATGACGAGAAAGAGGGGAAAGAATTGGATAGAGGAACCTGGCAATCCATTCATATTCACTTTGGTAGTTGGAATTGAAAGTGAGAGAGAGGGCTTAAGGATTCTCCTAAAATTATTTTACATTATAGTGTTAATGTAATAAATACTAAGAAAAACAAAGAATAAAAGCATGCATAATGTACAGCGAATGTTATGTTGTTGTTCACCTAAGTCCTAGAATGAGAGGGACTATAAGACACTAAGAGGGCAGATACAATTACTGATTGATTATACCTTTTGTTTGAAAATAGTTTTATACATTTTCATTCAGTTATTTTAACCTGTAGAAGGGAGATGGTGAAAAAGAGGATTGTATGGATTTTTCCAAAGCAGTTGTTTCCTGAAGTCGTGTTAAGAGGGTAATCTGTGGCAAGGAAAGAAATGGTTGAAAGAACCACTTATTTGTGTGAATATGTTTGTAAATATGCATAAAAACTGGGAAGGACTATGTCAACAAATACCTTGCCAATCAGAAAGTAGGTGGCATTTCCAATAGCTCCTATTTTGCATATCAGTCTAGTAAATATCAGTGCTAAGTAAAAGAAAATGGTTGGAGAATGTTGGATAAATGATAAGCATTTATTCCAAGTAAGTAGTGATGTCAAGAGGTTCTAGCAGGAAGTTACACATCCTGATGTTAAGAGTTGGAGTGGGGTGTGTCAGGAAACTCATAAGGAAGAAATCTCACAGGTCCTGCAGGGTGTATTCATCGTAATTACTGTCAATTTATTTAACAAACTAGACCCGAAATCTTTTGCTGTAATTTGTCATCATTGTTGCACTCTAATTTCCAAATTCAAGTAAAACTGATTCCTGGGAGATTAAAAAGAGAAATAAAAGTTTAATTTGTATCCTGTTCAAATGCGTGTGTAAATACAAATGCCCAATTTGACTTGTCCTTTCAGGCAAAAGAGTTGAGGGCTATTCCGCTTTAAAACCATGCATTTTTCTCATCACAGTCTATAGTTTTCAAGAGATGGAATTCTGCACTATTTACAGTTCTCCAGCTTGATTTCGAATGAATCAATTAATTAATCAATTGTAATTAATCTCACATCTGCGAGAGTGCAGATGAAAATAAAGGGCTTCCCTAACCATACTTGGTATTAAGATACTTCTATTGAAATGCATGTGTTAATACATTTTAAAACTTTGGGATCTGTTTATATACCTACCTATATAGATACCTACATGCATATCTTTATGCTAACATTAAATTCTTTCACAATCTTTCGTGAAGATTTTGTGTTACTGCAAACAATAGCTATGCATGGTGGAAAAACTGAGAAATAAAGCCACATTCTTAAAATACATGTACAGGAGCAACTTAAGTGTTAAATAAAAAACAAAGACAGCCATCGCCTCTCAAGTGGTGGCAAAAATGATCACAATATTGGCAGGAATTTTTCAGATATATTTTCCAAATTTAACACTCTATAGTGAACATTTAGATGGAGGAAATTATTTTCAAATGACAAATTTAGTATTTGTAACGAATTATTCTCTTCTGGAAGAACTAGACTTTTGCACTTTAATAACAGTGGAAAGAATATTTTCTCAAAGTCTCAGGTCACAAAGAATCATAGAGGTGGAATACTTGGAAGGTCTTGCTCAAGGAGTGTTTTCTTTACTTTAATGGAATGTGTCGAAGCTTCCCGGGGTCACTGTGAAGTCAAAAGCTTTATTCTAGAAATAAGAATTGTGGTTCTCTTGAGTGGATTTATCAAAATTGTTTTGTCATGCTGATAGCTGGGCATTCTGGGCAGGAAATTTCTTTTGTAGAAGGGCCACCATCTGCTTTATAGATACTTTGTGTTTTACATTAATTCTTTGGATTTGGCATATAAAAGAGTGCCTGAAAAATAACAAGCATGTGACTTTGCTAAATTCTACATTGAATATACAGGCTTACCTCATTTTATTGTGCTTTGCTTTATTATGTTTCACAGAAAGCAGGTTTTTACAAATGGAAGGTTTGTGACAACCCTGTATCGATCAAGTCTGTCAGCTCCATTTTGCCAACAGAATATGTTCGTGTCTCTGTGTCACATTTTGGTGATTCTCTCGACATTTGAAACATTTTCATTATTATTATATTGTCATGTTTGCGATCAATGATGATTGGTGTTACTATTGTAATTGTTTGGGGCACCTCCAACTGCACCCATATAAGATGGTGAACTTAATTGATCAGGATTGTGTGTGTTCTGATTGCTCCACCAACCAGCCATTCCCTAGTCTCTCTCCCTCTCTTCCTTTGGTCTTCCTATTGCCTGAGACAGAACAATATGAAACCAAGCCAATTAATAAACCTACAGTGGTCCCTGAGTGTTCAAGTGAAAGGAACAATTGCATCTCTCTCACTTTAATCAAAAGCTAGAAATAATTAAGCTTAGGGAGGAAGGCATATCAAAAGCTGACACAGGCCAAGAGCTGGGCCTCTTGTATCAGTTAGCCAAGGTGCGAATGCAAAGGAAAAGTTCTTGAAGGAAATTAAAAGTGCTACTCCAGTGAACACACAAATGATAAGAAAGTGAAACTGCCCTACTGCTGTTGTGGAGAAAGTTTTAGTGGTCTGGATAGAAGATTAAACCAGCCACAACATTCCCTTAGGCCAAAGCCTAATCCAGAGCAAGGTCCTAAGTCTTTTCAACTCTATGAAGGTTGAGAGAGATGAGGAAGCTGCAGAAGAAAAGTTTGAAGCCAGCAGAGATCACTTCATAAGATTCAAGCAAAGAAACCATCTCCATAACATAAATGTGCAAGATTAAACAGCAAGTGCTGACGTAGAAGCTGCAGCAAGTTATGCAGAAGATGTAACTAAGATCATTGATTAAGGTGGCTATACTAAACAGCAGATTTTCATTGTAGAGCAAATAGCCTTCTATTGGGAGATGTCACCTAGGACTTTCATAGCTAGAGAGA
Organism: Mandrillus leucophaeus; assembly: GCF_000951045.1. Taxonomy (NCBI): domain Eukaryota; kingdom Metazoa; phylum Chordata; class Mammalia; order Primates; family Cercopithecidae; genus Mandrillus; species Mandrillus leucophaeus. The sequence continues at coordinate 1,134,871 of NW_012102588.1, forward strand.
AGTCAATGCTTGACTTTGAAACCTCAAAGGAGAGGCTGACTTTCTCATTAGGGGCTAATGCAGCTGCTGTCTTTAAGTTGAAGTCAGTGCTTATTTACCATTCCAAAAATCCTAGGGTCCTTAAAAATCTTGCTATATCTGGTCTGCTTGTGCTCTGTAAACAAAACAACAAAGCCTGGATGACAGCTTATGTGTTTCTGGTGGGCTTAATTTTAAGCCCACTGTTGAGACCTACTGCTCAGGAAAAAAAAGATCCCTTTTAATTGACAATGTTCCCAGTCACCTAAGAGCTCTGGTGGAGATGTACAAAAAGATAAATATTGTTTTCATGCCTGCTAACACAACAACATCCATTCTGCAGTCCACGGATCGAGGAATGATTTTAATTTTCCAGTCTTTTTATTTAAGAAATGTGTTTGGTAAGTCTGTTGCTGCTATAGATAGTGATTCCACTGATGGTTCTGGGCAAAGTAAGTTGAAGTCCTTTTGGAAAGAATTCACCATTTTAGATGCCATTAAAAACATTCGTGATTCATGGGAGGAGGTCAAAATATTAGCATTAACAGGAGTTTGGAAGAAGTTGATTCCAGCCCTCATGGATGACTTTGAGGTGTTCAATACCTCAGTAGAGGAAGTAACTGCAGATGTGATGGAAACAGCAAGATTAGAACTAGAAGTGGAGCCTAAAGATGTGATTGAATTGCTGCAATCTCATAAGAAACATATGAGGAGTTGCATCTTATGGATGAGCAAAGAAAGTGAGATAGAATCTACTGCTAGTGAAGAGGCTGTGAACACTGTTGGAATGACAACAAAGAATTTAGAATATTACATAAACTTAGTTGATAAAGCAGCAGCAGTGCTTGGGAGGATTGATTCCAATTTTGAAAGAAGTCCTACTGTGGGTAAAGTGCTATCAGACAGCATCACATGTTATAGAGAAATCTTTCCTGAAAGGAAGAGTTAATTGATGCATCAAACTTCATTTTTGTCTTATTGTAAGAAATTGTTACAGCCACCCCAACTAGCAACCCACCTTGATCAGTCAGCAGCTATCAACATCAAAGTAAGACCATCTATTAGCAAAAAGATTGCAACTTGCTAAAGCTTTAGTGTGTATTTTTTTAGCAATGAAGTATTTTTAAATTAAGATATGTACATTTTTAAGACATAATGCTATTGCACACTTGATACACTATAGTGCAAACATAACCTCTCTATTCACTGGGAAATAAAAAAAAAGTGTTGCTCTTTTTATTTCAATATTTCTTTTTTATGGGGGTCTGGAACTGAACCTATAGTACCTCTGAGGTATGCTTCTGTATAAATCTTGAAACAGATTAATTATTTTCCCTTTCCTCATAAATAGTACAAAATAAAACATTAACTCAGAAATCAAATTCCTTGACCCAACTTGGGGTGTTTCTGGGGGCAGCTATAATTTATACAGGTTAACAAAATCTAAATTTTATTTCTATTAAATGTTATATTGTACAGAGCCCCAAGCACATAGAAAAATGCCTTACATGGACCCAATAAAAAAAAAAGCTCCTATTACAGACTTTAGTATTTTAAAGAACCCCTTTGCTTATGTTTCACATCCAATTGAAGATTGTATCTGTGCATTTAGCACTTCATTTTTTGAAAATATGTTTTCTAGCACAAAACTGTACAAAACCTTTATATATCAGGAAGAGATTTTCCTAGCAGATAGTTTTATATTTTATGCCCCTTTTGCTGTGAATTTCCATGATCTGCAAGTGTCAATGACAATTCAAAACTTCATATGAAGCACTATAAAATTCCCCCTTTTGGTAGTAAGTAAAACAATTATTTCATTTGGTAGTTTTTAAAATATAAAAATGCACATTTAAATGATCTGGTTAAAATATTAAGCTATTTCAATTCTATTATGTAAAGCTTTTAGAAATTCCCTGGCACAGAGTTAGCTATTATTACTCATTCTCCAAAAATTAGTTTAAAGCCATAAGCCATCTCTTTTGTGAAGCCTTCATTAACCATAAATTCTCACTGTGTCATGGCATCATGCTGGCCAGAATTGGGAATCTGCTTTTCTACAAAAGCCAATTTGATAAGCAAAAAATATATCTCATTGTCCTGTAATAATTCAAACCATGTGTGTGTCTTTGTCTGTGAATTGCCTATTTCATGACTCTTGTCCATTGTTCTATTAGTATGTTAGCTGTTTTTAAAATTTGAATCATTATTTATATATTAAGGATTTGACATTTTATGTGATATTTTATTGCAAGTATTTTTGCCAACCTTTCCTTTGTCTTTTAATTGATTTGTTTGCATACAGAAGGATTAAATTTTTATGTTGTTAAATCTATCTGTTTTATATGTGATGATTTGGGGACAATTTTGGAAGGGTGAAAGGTTGCTGGCCATTCTATGCATTGCTGCTCCCTAAATATGCCACCACAATGGGCAAGAACTGTAAACATGAATCTGAAACTTAGGGAAGGAGTTTAGGTGGGAGATGTTGATCAGAGTGTCACCTACCTAGTGCCTTGTGAAAACGAAGATACAGGTTAATTCTTCCACGGCAAGAGTAGAGATAGAGCAAGGAAAAGGAATCCATTTTGGAATGTCTGTATTTGGGGGATAAGGAAAAGAAAATGAGTTAGCAAAGCTCATAGAGAGATAACCAAAGAGAAAAGATAGGGCATCATTATAGGCCATGAAGTAAAGAGATACAGGGTGGTGGTCAAATGGTTAAGTAGGATGCGATTTGGCGATTTGGCAAGAGGAGCCCATGAAAAAGGCAAATTGCAAAAACAGAGGAGCAAACAGGAGTTTAATAGACTAAACATTTTTCTATTTGGTTGAATGAACACTCTCTCTAAGAACATATGGAAATATTAAAACAAAAACAAAAACCATACTTACATGTACAAAGTAGTCCTACATCTTGTGTGGTTTCCTTATGGCTTCTTTCATTTCCACCACTGTAATAATTTTTTAAAGTTTAAAAGGAAAGCAAAGGAAACATTTTATAGGGAATTCACACTTTAAAACCCTCTCCATGCCTAGGAATAAATATAATGGGTCAATGATTCATCTTCTGACATTTTATTATAATCACTAAAGTCACTTAATGGGTTTCATTGGTTTAGCGAACTGTGTTGATTTTTTCCATATGGATTCAAAACTGAATTTCTTTAAATAGGAAAGATACCAAAAAAGGAGAGAAAATCTGGGAGAGGCAGGATCACTCACAGGACACAAATGTGCTGTAGACTTATGAGTGGTCTTGGCTTTCAGAACCAAAGCCCAACCTTGCCAGAGGAATAGAAATGGGGCTGCCTGGTTTCCTTCTCCCCTGCATTGTTTCATATCCTCATGACTTATGTGTGACATGACTTTTGCATGCTCTGCTAATATGCCTGGCATTGTCTGTATTTTTTTTTTTTCCTATCAGGGAGCAGAAAGAAAAATCCGAGATGAAGAGCGGAAGCAGAACAGGAAGAAAGGGAAAGGCCAGGCCTCCCAAACTCAATGTAACAGCTGTGAGTTTCACTGAGACTAATGTTGCTTTCTAAAGACTGCAGGTGGGCTGTGTCCACTGGGGGAACAGGTGGAAGAAGTGGGTTGCAGGTAAAACTACATACATGCAAGGCATGGTTTGCCTTCCCCTGGCAGTGGAGACAGGGTGATTGATTATCCCTGTGAAAAGCAAATAGAATCACATGAGCACAGTGTGTTTGAGCTAGGAAGGATTTTGCAATAACGTGGAGACCAGCATCCTCCTTCTGCAGACAAGGAATCTTGGGTGCATGAAGGGATAGGAGGGTGTGAGGGGCGTTGAGCTTCACCTCAGGAGTGCTCACTTGAAGTCCATGCTCCTGCTGGTTTTGCTGGGATCAGGTGGTGGGAGGTGTCAAAGTGTGTTCACATCTATGGTATTCAGAAAGCTTCCTAGGAGAAAATCGTGGACTTTAAGACTAGGACTTAGAATTGAGAGTTCTTAGTCATATATGACTCTCTCATTTATGAGTTTTGTGATCCCATCCAGCCTCTGATGGGAAGTTGGCCGCCATACCTTTACAGAAGAAGAGTGACATCACCTACTTCAAAACCATGCCTGATCTCCACTCACAGCCAGTTCTCTTCATACCTGATGTTCACTTTGCAAACCTGCAGAGGACTGGACAGGTATGACCTACCAGCTAACGCCCACCTCCCATCCATCCACAGGGAAGGTAGGGCCTTAAGATAGAAGCATTTCAAGACAGTGTTGACCTTAAAAATAACTTACCTTCCATTCGCTAGAGAAAAAGTCAATGTCATTCCCTATAGTAAATGCATTTTTATAGAAAGGAATGTCTCAGGAGAGGAAACTAGGTCGAAGAGGAGAGTAAGCTGATATTAGTGAGGCGTTGACAAAGCGTGGAAGAGAAAGAAAGCGAGAAGGCTGATAACCTGTAAGTTTTGTTCTGTCAGCTTTGTCATGGCGGGGATTATCCTGACACAATAGAGCTCCACCTAATGGTGGGAAGTTAAACTGCACCTATAACTTCATAAAGTTGCACAAGGGGAGTCTCAGCTTAAATAAAACTCATTCAACAAATTTTCGCTTAGTAAATAAAAAGTTCCCATTTAATAGGTAAATCATTTCACATCAAAATAAAAATGAGGTTGTAGAGAAGCTCCCTTAAGAAATAATTTCTGTCTTCTAGTTATATCTACAAGTGAAACGAAATATTTCAAACTAACGTAAATGTCCAATAATTAACTCACTATGGTAGCTCAAGTTGATGGAATATTATGCAGTCACTAAAATTTTAATTATGTAAACTACGTAGCAACATGGGACCTAGTTATGATAATGTTCAGTGGAAAAAAAAATGTAGAATAGTAATTTGTGTTCATATTATGATCCCAAAACATATAACTGAATTTGAAGGGAGCAAGAAAAATTGCAACACTTTTTACAGGGTTATGAGATATGGCTGATTTTTTGTTTTTGTTTTTAGTATTATTTCTGTTATGTGATAAAAAAAAATTGTGTGAAAAAGGAAAAAAATAATTATTTCCTTAGCATTAACCAGAATTGTTTTTCACCAAATCAATTGGGTTTTAATGAATTTTTGATTCGATGAGTTTTCTTTTAAACCCAAAGTTCTTTGAGGAAACATCTGTTTTGAGAAATAGGAGTATACTGACGCATTTAAGTTTTTCTTCCATTCTAAGCATGCAGACACTCATTGGAATTGACCTTAGTGTAGGAAGAGAAATCACTACTGGCTTTACTTTCTCTTTTAGATGTATTTTGTCCCCCAGTATTCTGTGTTCTTTCATTAGATTCATGAGACAGAGTAACTCTACAACCACGGCTTTTTTGTTGTTATTCATGACCCAACATGGTAATAAAATGCCTATAGCTGTTTCTGAAAACACATTAACACTAAAAACTGATTTAACATTTTCATCCTGTCTTACTTGTTGGATAAGAACAAGGACACAAAGTGGGGAGGAGGAATTTTATAATTTGTCAAGATAAGCATGCCAATACCTATTTTTTTAAATTCCTAAGACCATGGTGATGATTTGTGTCTGCACTGTCTGTGCCCCATGGGATTTTATGAAGCTAGATTTCCATGCCTTCCAGAAGAAGGGATAATTGAGTTAAATTGTTCTTATTGTTTAGTTTACTGTCATGACTCCGACCTCAGTTCCATGTCAAAGCTAACAACCTGACCAGTTCTCTTGGCAAGATTTCTCCAAAACATACAAAGTGTAAATTAATCTGAGGAGGAAAAGTGGCCCTATCTGGCTGCTCTTGACTGTCAGTCCACTGACCTATCCTGCCCCCAGGTGTCATGAGCCCGGCTGTCAGCCTGAGGCAGAATCAGAAGGAAAGTGCAGATGTTTCAGTCTGTTGGTTTCAGCATTTGCCAGGCAGCCCAGTCAGCACCCCCTGTATATCCTGCCTGTATATTCCCCTGTATATCTGAAGGCCTTCCTCGGAGCTCTCAACCTTCTCCCATGGCCTTGGATTGGGAGAGGAGGATCAATGAAGAAGCCTGCCCTGAGTTTCTGGTAACAAAGGAACACACTCAGCTGTCCCTAGAACAACCTGTGACTATCCTGTGATTGATCAGCTAGCTTAGCTGAAGGAAAGGAGCTTGGACAGTGGCTAGGGACTTTCAGACTGCCTTTTCTCAAAAAAGCTAGATGCCTGGGAGATCCTTTCAAAGACAGGAGGGAAGAGGCAGTGCCATGGCCTGAGATTCGGGGATGGAGCAGAGATTGGCTAACTTTGACCTGCAAAACAAGAGCCAGCGGTGGCAGGTCAATAGATATGGCTGGTTTCCCTTAAGTGGGTAGAAAGAGAAAGGGGAGCAAGAGAGACGCAAGGATTTGTAGCATCTCAAAAACCACTACAGTCCTGAGACTTGCTAAAATCAGCTGCATTGCAGCTGTACACAACTGCAGGGCCAGCAGCCCTGTGGTTCTCATGGGCAGTGAGGCACTCCCAAGCTATGCTGAAGCTACAGGGCAGCAGTCCTTGTTCACTCAAGGACATGACCTGGGGAGTGGGTATTTCGCTGTCAGGCTACCTGCCCCCCACCTCTCCCATTATCTCATTGATTCACATGTGGATTGAAATATTCTTGAGACATTGATCAAAACTATTATGAAGGAATAAATCCAATGTGCAGGCACTATGGAGCCCTTCAGTCTCACTCACCTGATATTGAAGCCCTGATATTCAGGCTGTTTTTGTCTGGATGCCTTTAAAGGTCATGTGATTAGGCGAGATTGGGAAAAATGGTGGGATGCAGAGGCATTGTCTTTTTAGATAATGTCTACTTTGCTTGCATCAACCTTCCTCAAAGTTCTTGAGCCCAAGGAGGACTCCTCTCCTCTCTCACACACTCAGAAACCATTTCTTGCACTGTTGTTTGTAAAAAAAAAAAAACTTTTTCCAAATCATAGGAGTTATTGATAAGGATTCAGATTCCTGAGTTCCATCCTTGATCTTTTGAGTTAAAATTCCCCAAGTGAGTTCCAGGAATTTTTATTTACGATAAAGTCTCCAGATATTTTTATGCACTCTAAAGTTTGAAAAACATGCTCTAAAAATTAAGTTAGTGCAATGGGCCCAACAGCTGACATGGTAGAAATAGCGGGTCCTTGTGAGCAAGGAGGAGAAATGACAAAGAAGGGACAGTGATGTAAAGAACATTCTGGAGGGTGGGAAAACACCTAAGAGAAGGCTGCTTCCATCTTTGAGTCACCAACCAACTTTGCAGAGGCCAGTAGTCAGGCCAGATAGATGCACTATGCCACGTTTAAAGAAAGCAGCAAAACACAAGCCAACATGGGGAACTTTATCAAAATAATCCAGTTGCATGGCCAGTGGAATGCCCCAGCCTCCTTCACTTAGGTGGGTTACTCCATATTCATGAAATTAGGCAGTCCTATTCCTTGTACATCCCAATGACAGTTGCTCTGAATGCCATGCTGAGACTTCCGGTGGGAAGAAAAAACTTACCTCCTCTGTTTTCTGTTTAAGAAGAAACTAAGTATACAATACAAAGATCCTTCCAAAGACGGGAGAGAAGAGGCAGTGCCATGGCCTTAGATTTGGGGATGGAGCAGAGATTGGCTAACTTTGACCTGCAAAACAAGAGCCAGCAGTGGCAGGCCAGTGGATATGGCTGGTTTCCCTTAAGTGGGTAGAAAGAGAAAGGGGAGCAAGAGAGACGCAAGGATTTGTAGCATCTCAAAAACTACTGCAGTCAAAAACCACCATAGCCATTAAAAAATTAAGAGGACAAATTCCTGTAGAAATCTGAGCTAATGACTAGAATGACTCATTCCCGGAGAGTTCCAGGTAACCAGTCTTGTTTTGTAACTAGATCTAGGCTTGACGGCATCCCAGGAACTGCCAAAAGCCTTTGAGAAGGTTTGCAGGGAGGTTGTCTATCTAGACACAGCTGTTTCTCACCCAGGCAGAGGCAGGGACAGTGACTAATGTACTAGAATCAGAGGCTACTGTTGAGTTAGTATGTAAATACCTGATACTAACTCACTCAAACACACTCAAACACAACAGTCCTGTTATTCGCTCAAACACAACAGTCCTGACACACACAGATAAAGATGACAAAAGACTCACAATTAATGTTTACAGATAATTGGGTCAAGAGGACATATATACATAGCAGATGCCCTCTGGATTTCTCCCATGGTTCTTTCTATAAAATAATAAGGATGCTTCATAATTTCTTTAATCTGATTCTGCCTTCTGCCATGCCAACTACCTAAAGTCTGTCTTTGGAGATCTTCCTTCTGGCCAGGAACACTTTCCAGAGCTAAATGACCTTTCCTGGCCTGAAGACTGTTGACTCCTAAATTTCTGTGGTTGCAGGGATGCCAAGATACCCTGAGCCCCTTTGGGGAGTAAGTAGACAGGCCTACTTACCATCACACTGCCCTCTTACCCCACTCTCCATCCCGCATTTGATCCACAGGCAAGCTGATTCCAGACACTGTGCTACACAGGGGGCAGGAAAGGACCCACCCTGCAAAGCCAGAGCCTTTGTAAACAATGGATTTTAGATCCCACCAAAATATCTCCTTAATGTCAAGAGTAAGATTTGGCTTAATGCCATAGTTAATCTAATCTGACTGACTTTAGCTAGAAATAATCAGATTTCCAATCTTATTTTATTAAAATCTAGGAATTAACTCCATGGAGATTATAAGGAGGTTAAATATGGATTTCCTTAGAAATACACACACACACACACACACACACACACACAGCATCATTAAACAGATTAGTCTTTTGCCTTTTTAAGAGACAGTTTATGCCTTAGGAAAGTCTGTACATCACGTAATATTTTTTCCATTTCTTCTCTCTGACCTACAGTAAGCCTATTGTTTTGTTCCACAGGTGTATTACAATGCGGATGATGAACGAGAAGGGTAAGACACTCGGTTCTTTCATTTCAACGCTCCAAGTCAGCGCATGTCAGTGGTAATGACTCTTCCAGCACTGGATAACCCTAGGCAGGAAGTGAAACCCTCCTCTCACCTCAGGACTCACAGCTGAGAGACACTTGATTCTGGGGACCATCTGGGAGGGAGGCTGGGGGCTGGAGGAATGAATAACTTTCTACTTCCAGGATTCTTTCCCCACCCGCTTCCTCCCTATGACCCACCCCTTTGAATAACTAGCTGTTTTTCTAAGGGACCCATTCCTTCCATTCCATCCTTTCATCAATAATCCAGTTGGTGAAATCTTCTTGGTAGTTCTTCTTACCTATTGTTTGGCCCCAACACAAGATCAAGATGAGCTTGAGGCAAGACTCAAAGATGACAGCCTACCCTACTTCCGGTACTGTCTGGGATGCACATACAACCCTCAAATCCCTCTCCCTGAGAAGAAGTTAGCCCGGCAAGCCAGTAGTGAGGCTGGTTTGAATATCAATTGGACTGAGAGCCTTTTCAATTGTGGGCAAGAGACAGTCACAGAGACGCCGTATGTCTCTACATTCTGAATGTGGTCCTACAGGCTTTCAGTAGCAGCCAGATCTTCAGATTGCTTTCTCTCCATTAATTCAGTTTGTAGACTCAGAATTTTAGGGCCAAAAGGAAACTTTAAGGTCATTTAGCTGACCTCCCCTCGTAGATGATGGTAACAGCTATACCACCTATTTGACAAGCAGTCAGCCATTTTCTACTTGAAAATTCCTAGTGATGGAGAGTTCATGTGTGTGAGATAGCTCATCACACTATTGGACAATTCCAGCTCTTAGGGAGTTCTTTTGTCTGTTGAGCTGATGTCTACCTTCTTTTGACTTCTACCATTGGTCTTAGCTCTGCTCTCTGGATAAGTCTCATCTTCCCTCATCATTCAAACATCCCCTTCCTCCCTACAACTGTTCTTGGTAAAATATAGTTTTACTTCTCAACATCTTAATTTCCCTCCCAGGTATACTACTAAATTTGTTAGTAGTCTCCTTAAAATTGGCTGGGTCAGAATAAATATATGTTCTGAACCACGTGAGTTGCAGATTATATTGGAAGATTTCTTCTTAGGACCTGGATGCTATTTTATACTCAAAGCAATCTAGAACTACATACATAGCTACTTTATGTTCTTGGTTGCATTACATATGTGTCACTAAAATCTTTACATCTTTTTTCTTCAAGCTACAGTCAAACCAGGGCTTCCCTATTCTTATATAATTAATATATTTACTTGCAAAACATTTCACAGTTGGCAAAATGGAGCAGATATTGCTGAGTTTATTCCTAGAGCAGAGGTTGGCAAACTATAGCCAGAGGACCAAATCAGGCCCACTGCCTGTTTTAGTATAGTCTGCAAACTACAAATGGTTTTTACATTTTTTTCAATGGTTGAAAAGAATTCAAAAGAAGAATAATATTGTGTGACATGAAAATTAAATAAAATCCAAGTGTTCTTAAGTAAAGTGCTACTGGAAACAGCTGTGTCAATTCATTTATGTATTGTCTGTGGCATCTTTGCTGCTACAGCAGCAGAGTTGAGTAGTTACAACAGAGACCATATGGCCTGCAAAGTCTAAATATTGCCTGCCCCTTTGCAGAAAAAGTTTGCCACCTTCTATCCTAAAAGACAGAAAATCTCAAAGGAGTCAAATGATTCCCTAGCTGATGAGGAGCAGAACCTCATCTAGCACTTAACCTCTAAATTCTGAGTTCTAAATCTTCTAAATACCTAATTAGACTGTTCTTTCTATCTTGGCACATACATACTATATTCCCAGTGGTTAGAATGAACAGAAATGACTAGCACTGTCAATTCTAATCAGTAATTCCCATGTTTAATGAGGCACAATGTGGAGTCACAGAAACAACATTGACTCTGAGCTCAGGAAGCCCGAGTTCCACTCCTGGGCTACCGCTTACTAATGTAAAGCCTTGGGCCAGCTCCTTGATCTCTGGGCTTTGGTTTCCTTAATTTGACATTGAGGATCTTGCGTAAGATCTCGAGGATTCCATCCAACAGTAACATGCTATTGTTCTCATGGGAAAACTTAGTATTATGAGTGAGAAGGGTCTGAGATGCTGAAAGCTCCTTGATGTGCAGGCCTCAGTTGTAAATCTCTCTCACCTCAAACTGTCCTTCCTTGCAAGCTGACTGCAGTTAGATGGCCATCGACCTACTTGTAACTCCATTGGTTTGGCTTCTCTGTCTTGGCTCACCCTGTGTTATTGTACAAACATGAGGCCCAAGGCCTGCATCTTTTGCTCTTACACATCACACTAGAGTTTGAATGAGTGACATGAATAGTGTTGGAGCCTGAGTGTTAAGACATGGTAGGTGTGTGGCTATAGTGATGGGTAAAAGTAATAATTAACATGACTGGATACCTTGGCTAGGCACTGTGCTAAGTGCTTTATGCATGATCTCATTGAATTCTCCCAGACTTCCCATGACTCGCATTTTATAATGAGGACACTGAGGCTTCAAGAGATTAGGAGACTTGTTCAAAGACACACAGCTGGTAGGTGATAGAGGCAGGATTTAAACCTGGGTCTCGCTGTATTTCCCATCACTGGCTTTTAGCCATGATGCTCTATTGTCTAATCCTCAAACTGTCTAATTCTCAAACTGCGGCTACAAAATAGGCATCAAGAGACAGGCCCTCGCTGAGATAGCTTTCCGGCCTTGACAAAGGCACACCCTTGGTTCATTCCTTGGAGTGTAGGACCTAGACTGTGACAAGCCCAGATGAGTGTGTCTAGCAGAGGGGAGCAGATCTGAGGCCACCATAAGTGTTCACCTAACCTTAAGGAGTGCCAGCTTCACTGGTATTTGTACAGCTTCCAACAGGACTGCTCATTGGCCATGTTCTTTCCTCTCCCTGCCACATTGATTAATACATTAATTAATGCTCACATTCATGTTCAAGAATGCAAATGAGTGCTTAAAATCATCACTCACACAATGACCAGACTGAGGGTATAACACACAAGAGCCCCTCTCCTGGTAACCTCACAATCACGCAGATGTGTTGACTTCTCTGCATTTCCAGTCTGGTAGGCAGGGAATATGGCAGTCAGAAATAGAGTCTTTTGGACAGCAGTTCTCAATGCCAGGTCTCTTGCTGCACAATCAAATCACTTGGGGGTTTAAAAAACATCATGTTAGTCAGCCACAATTTGAATCTGGTTTTGATCTTAGAAGTTCTTAACTTAAAATAACAATCTTTTAGAGTCTCATTTTTCTCATCTAAAAATAGCAGGATAATAATACCCACCTGCTAGCATTATTATAAGCATTAATGTATAGAATGTCCTGACACATGGAATTAGATTTTTTTTAAAGTCATAGCTATTGTTATTAAGATTTCTATTCCGACCATGAAAAAAAATGATACTTAATTGAGAAATGGAAGAGAGGGAGATAGAGATGAAAAGAAAGAAGAAGCTAAACAAATATTTTTTCTGTAGAGAATAGTCCTTTAATGTGGAATTTATGGATGTCTCTTATGGAGAAAGAGGGGCAGGCTTTAACCCCCCTGAAATAATATGCAAGTTGATATGCAAATAGCATGCATGATGATAAATTATATTTCCATTATTTTTGGAGATCTGGTCTTCATCTACATCTGGCCTCTGGTTTCTTGGAAACTCCTCTTGCTCTGATCCTCTGTCCTCAGTGGGTCCCGCTGAGGTCCTCTTTTTCCAGCCTGCAGCAAGACCCCTTCAAGTCAAGCAGCTTTGTGGCTTCTACACTGCATTTGGGGCACTAGGATCCTTGGTAAGATTGGGTGATCGTGTGTTCAGAGGTCAGTGGTTTCTCTTCAAGATCTTACCATTTCCAGGCTGCTTGGGATGCTCAGACCGCAACTCTCTCCAAGAATTTATTTTCTCCCATGCTTCTTAAAGGCACACCACATACCATTATCTCCCTTGGAACCACCATGTATAATCTCATCAATGGTTGAGACTTTAGGAAAACAAGAGCCAGAAGAAGGTAAACATTGGGCCACCCCCCCAGGTTGGTCTCACACCATTCTGAGAGTTGGCTTCAGAAGTGACTTCACTCATGAGGCTCTGAGTGTCTGCAGCAGAGGGCCCTGCCTCTTCTGCAGGAGGGAGGTCCTGTAGACACTGCCAGACTAAACCATGAGCTCGATCATAGCATTGTTGAGAATAGGAGACCAAGATCCTGCTCATCTTCCATGGAATCAAACATTTTGGCTAGAATTTATTGCCTTTTTGGGGAGTCAGAGATTATTAACCAATCAACAGTGAGTGCATTTAATCAACATAATGTTAAATCTAAAAACTCATCACTGTGTGTTTATTATCAGTTTTTATGGGATTACAAAATAAAATTCTTCTAGAGTCCTGCCCTATTTCTCTTAGAGGAATGATTTTCCAGAGAATCAAGTGCTTTTCTTTGATAAAGTTGCCAGGGATGCCAAGAAAACCATGAAACGTAGGAGGTGGTGGGTTATGCATTACCAAATATACCTGAATATAAAGTGATTAAAAATATTGGGCAATGTCCCCAATTTCCCAAGGAGAAGATGAAAACATAAAGTTTTGAGGCCAGTCTAAATAGGTAAACCTTTATAGATATAGCCAAAAGAGTCAATGATTTACTGATACTACCTTTTGCTAATTTAATTACACATACATTTAAAGAAAAACATGGTGTATAGTTTAGAAATATCTATCACATTTTGTGAAATACACTTACTGAAATTCTTCACAATTCATCTTCAACGTTAGGTCCTTTCTCATCACTGAAGTTACTTTTTACCTCAAATAACTGATATAAATGTTATATGTGGGTCTGTTTCTACTGTCTGTTTTTCTTTTGGTCCTGTTTATTAGTCTGCTTGATAAACATTGATTTAATGGTAGACAATGTATATACAAATTATGGAGATTGTATATGATCATATTTCTTTCTTATGAAAGTTATGCTGCCTCAGTGGGTGCAGATCACTATAACTGAGTCAGGGGCAGAGCTGACTCAAACCTGAATTGTAGTTTGTATTAGCCTCAAACTACTTCTGGCTCACCCTAGGTTGTAGTTATGAGGGACTTACTATGGGTCTTTTTCTTTGGTGAGGCCTGATAACCTGATTTTTGACTCCTTAGGGTGATGAGACTGCCAAAACCTCTTCAATGATTTTTCGAGGGCTTTTTGCATAACTTATTCTCTTGTCCTATGCAGCTTAAGAACTCGGCAAATGCTTTCACTGGAATACTACAGAGTGTCTGGCTCACTTCTCTGTACCTCCCTTCTCTCTGGAAGTTTGACAATAAATTCTGGGTACCTTTGTAATCCTAAACCCCAATTTTTGTTTCTCAAACACTATGAGATTGCTGAAAGCTATGAAAGCATCCTTGCCCTTAGGTCTGAGCCTCATCTTCTACACCCCACCAAGAACTGGCAAGTGCTTTGAGAGAAGAAGTTGTCACTGATGATCAGCTCACCTCTCTGCAGTAGATTTCAGCTCCTCAGGTTCCAGCTGCCTCATCAGCAGCTCTCCAATACCTTCAATAAGATTAAAAAATTTTTTTCAACAGTTTTTCAAGTCTTCTTGGCTGGAACATTGGTTTGCCACAAGCTATAACATTTTAGCAGGAAACAGAAATATCTATATTACCCTTGAAAATGATTCCTCTGGGGCCTACTGACCTAGTTTTTTATGACTTGCAATTTTGAGCTCATAATTCACTAATAGTTACTAAATGTATGTTGTGTGTTTTTGTTTGTTTTTGGTTTTTTACTGATTCTCTCAAATGATTTCTATTAAACATCCTAAAGCAGCACTGATTGAAATCATTTTGGGCTAAGTTCTTCCCCAAAGAGTAATTCGTTGAAAATAAATGGATTTAGACACTACTTCATAATGCGAAAGACTTTGTGCAGCTTTGAATATAAGATGACTTCTTTTCTGAGGGTAACATGGGCAAGGGACTTCCATTTAGGTAGGGCATTCATGGTAACAGCATACATACACCACAAGCAGAGTTGAGAAATAGGCAAACTACGTCTCCGTGGTGCCTGCAACACCATTCTTTCCTCTTCTTGGGCACCTCCTCAGTAGGCAAACAATGCCTAGTGAAGTTGACCCTGGCAGGTAGGCTGCAACCTTGCCTTTTACAGGTTTGGCCAGAGATCCTTGGTTCAGACCTGACACCTTCCCACTATTTTTCTGATGAAACTTAACACTACCTTTACACCTCAGGGACTTGCTTTTCCTGAGTTGATCCTACAAGTAATGGCTGAATGTGCTGTTGAGCCTAGAATCATTCTACATAATAACCCCATATTGTGCCAGGGAGGTGGAAATTGATGTCAGAGAAAGCATCTTTTTCTTGCTCTCCGGTCCTTCTGTGGTACATGTATCCCTCAGTATTTGTGGAAGATTGGCCTCAGGACCTCCCACGGATACCAAAATTCACAGACTGAAGAAGAGTCTCTGGTATAAAATGGCATGGTATTTGCATATAACTGACACACGTCCTCCCTTAAATCATCTCTAGATTATTTATAATACCTAATCCTTTGCAAATTCTGTGTAAGTAATTGATATACTATATTGTTTTGGGACTAATGATAAGGAAAAAAAGTCTGTACATGTCCAGTACAGATGCAATTTTTTTCTGAATTTTTTTATTGTGATTGGTTGAAGCTATAAGAATGGATGTGGAACCCACAGCTACAGAGGGCAGGCTGCAATTGGACTGGGCATCAGGAGACCTGAAATTTGCTTTCTTCATCTGTCAAATGGGGCAGTCATAGCTGCCCTTCTTTTCTTGCCTTGCTTTGAAAATAAATGAAACAGTTGAATTTGAGCCACACAAACTTATTCACTCCTACTGAGTTTACAGATTTGAAAGTGTGAAAAAGCATTTTTGAACTCCCAGAAGAAATGTGGTTTATCCAAGATGTTATTTTAATGGCAGAGTTGGTCATGGTTCAGAACAGGGTGCTATCAAAAGTCAGCAGAACTGGAAAAATATAAATAAATCTTGCTTGGTGAAAAAGAAAGTCACTAGGTTAGGAACCCTCACACAGCATGATGGAGTGTCTGGTGATATTTCAGGCTATTTACCCATTATTAAACTACTGGTCACTGACTGCTGTGAATGGGTTTTTAAATCTTCTAGCCCTGAGGCCGTGGTCACTTCAGTTCCAAGATGGACAGAGTAACAGACCTGCTTTTATGACAACATAGTGAGAGGAAGGTGGAGGGAACACTGCCCTAAAATCTTTAATAAGTTACCACCTTCAACTGGGATCTGGGTTTTATATTTTTTCTCTAGTTGTTTCTATAGTCTGACTTACCAGGAAATAAATGAAGAGGATGCTGACACTGAAGAGCATTTCTCATACCCTTCCTCATTATCTCAGGGTTATTGAATAGCTTTATCATGAGGTCGCTTCCTCAAAGGTGCTTCTCTGAACAGCCTGTTTCACATATCAGTTGCATTGCCCTGCATTTGACACTGAACGCACTGTACCTCTTGTCATCACTGAAATGGGATAAAATTAGTCTTTGCCTCGGCTGGCTCAAGGGTGCTCGTAAGACTTCAGTGACAGAGGAGAAATGTGCTTTGTAACATCTGAAGTCTTATTAAGGACTTTGAAGGACAGATATGCCTTTTAGACCAGCTAGTATGAGAAGGTAAATTAAAGCAGCATTGGTTTAATAACTTAAACTGTTAGACTTAACAGAAATACTTTGGGGACTGTTCACAGTTTTATACCATGTGCTTCTTTTTTTTTTTTTTTTTGAGATGGAGTCTTGCTGTATCACCCAGGCTGATGAGATCTCGGCTCACTGAAACCTCTGCCTCCCGAGTTCTAGCAATTCCCCTGCTTCAGCCCTCAGAGTAGCTGGGATTACAGGCGTGCGCTACCACCTCCAGCTAATTTTTGTATTTTTAGTACAGACAAGGTTTCACCATGTTGACCAGGCTGGTCTTGACCTCTCAACCTCAAGTGATCCTCCCGCCTCAGCCTCCCACAGTACTGGGATTATAGGCGTGAGCCACCATGCCCAGCCATATACCATGTGCTCTTTTTACCACTAGACCCTACCATTAACTTCACTTGAGAATTGATACATAACTTCATAATGACAATAATGCTGATGGGGAGTTGAAGGTTTTGCATGATCTTGAAAGCTTGGGACTGATAATACTGTCAATCTCCCATGCAGGGAGCTTTACCAACATTAGTCCTTCAGGTGACCAAAGTGGCTGTTTGGGATGTCTGCTATCTGATGATAAATGGAAACTCGAACATCTTTCAAACTGTCTGCCTTGTTTACTCTTCTCAAGGTCTCTCTTCCTCTAATCTCTCCAACTTGTTGTCATATCATCATCATCATCATCTTCACCTAACACTTGAAGAGCGCTTACTATGTATCAGGGAGCCTTGAGTGCTTTACACATGGGGATTTATTCAATTTTCTTAACAGCCTCCTTTTAAAGATAAGGAGACTGAGGCCCAAGAAAGTTGAGGAACTGGTCCAGGCTCCTATAGCAAATTGTAAGGCGGGGATTTAAACCGAGGTCATGTGATCTCAGAGTTCCTGTCTTAACAGCCGTGCGGAGCTACCCATCTCGCATTTTTTCACGTGCCTGGCCCCTGGAAGCTTGGGCCTTAATCCTGAATGTTGAAATCTCAAAAGATCAAAAGCCCTGAAGTCTAAAATCCCTCACGTCGTATTTTTGGGATTTCAGCATTCAGGATCATGGCACCTGGGATTGTGTCTTTTGGGATTGTGATCAGCACCGGGTCCCAGGAATCTTCAGAGACACTAAAAATTTCTAAAAACCTGCATCTGTTCCCTTGAAGGTTTGAAAAACAGATTCCATTCGGGGACATTTTCTCATTATCAATGACTTCTATCCTCTCAGTTTCTGTTTCTCTCTCAGAAAAAAAAAAAAAAATTCCTCCCCTTGCTTAGGATACCTGGAATGGACAGGGACTGTGGGAGGAAATGCAGAAACATCAGAACCGGCCGAGCTGGGGACACACAAGGCCTCAGCACCACAGGCTTCTGGGAAAGGGGACTGCAAACCTCTCCTGAGAAAGAGCAAAGGCCTGGGCAGTGAGGTCTGGGTGTCTAAGGAACTTCCACCACTGCAGTCTCATCTGCTGCAGCCAGATGGAGAAGTAGAATGCAGGAAGGCAGGAAAGCCACATCACAGAACTCACGTCAGGCTGACAGCATTTCCAGAGGTCTCTGCTGTTCCTCCCAAGAGGGCTGGCAAAAGGGAGGAGGCCACCCAGGCCTCAGCCGGTTGGGAGGGGCTGATGTGACTTGAACACCATACGGACGCCAGGGATTTATTTCCCCCCAGCCCCGATCTTGAGCAGAAAGAAGGGATAGGTGTAGGACAGAGTGGGGAAAACCCACTTTTGAAGTCTCACCTTTGTGGATCCATATTCCGCAGTGGGAAGCACGCTAGGTCCATGCCCTAAAGATAGTGGTGTGTGTGCTGCTTCAGACAGGGATTGCTTGGGACCTGCAAGGGGAAGAGGAGGTTGGTGAGTGGATCCAGTTATAGAGCATAGGGATGGTATAAGCAAAGGAAAAGATAGAAACTGACACGTACATGAATGTGTGTTTTGACACCTTGCTTGTTTTACTTAAGGATTTCTACTTATCTTTTCTAGCGGCAGTGTCCTGGTTAAACGGATGTTCAGGCCCATGGAAGAGGAGTTTGGTCCAGTGCCTTCAAAGCAGATGAAAGAAGAAGGGACAAAGCGAGGTATCTCTCCTGCTGGGGCATGCCCTCCCAGAAGGGATGCGGGGTGTCTCTCCCAAGAAGAGTTTGCAGCCCTCTTACCCAGGCCCCCATGGCTCTGTGCCAGCCTGGCGACTTTCTCTTCACACAGGAAGTCCACAGTCTTCTCCTTTGCTTTAAACTCTGTCCTTTCAACACCTTAAGGAAACATTTGTTATTCCTGGGTGCTAGTTCTTTCCTTTGCCTTGGGAGAACGTAATGAATAAACAGACTCATCCAGCAGCCGGGTACAAGGTTAAGAATGAAACTCTTGCTGTGTGGGTGTGACAGTCACACCTCATAAGAACTAGCGATTGAGCCTCATTTGATACATGCAAACAATTCATCTCACCCAAATAAATGAGCCTCAGGTTTCTGTGGCATCACCACTTACTCATTTTCTCCCAGTCAAGGGTCTTATTCTGCTTCACCAAGAGGGTAAGAAACAAAGCTTGACTGTGTTCATGTCTTGCCCAACAGGTCAATACCGTATATGATTCCATGCCCTTCCTTGTAGTAAGAGGAAAGTGTGTGGGTGCACATTTCCCCCAATATCCTGATGCAGCCAACACTGAGGAGGCTTATAGAGACCCAAGACCTACCAGTATTGGATTTTTTTCTTTTTTTGGGTGGGGGAGACAGGGTCTTGCTCTGTCACCCAGGAGGTAGTGCAGTAGCACAATCACAGCTCACTGCAGCGTCGACCTGCTGGCTTTCAGCTATCCTCCCACCTCAGCCTCCTGAGCAGCTGGGACTACAGGCATGTACCACCATGTTTGGCTAATTTGTCTAATGTTTTGTAGAGATGAGGTCTCAATATGTTGCCCAGGTCTCAAACTCGTGAACTCAAGCTATCCTCCTGCCTGAGTCTACCAGCAGTATAGATGTTTTTTTTTGTCTTTTTTGTTTTTTGACAAAGTCTTGCTCTGTTGCCAGGCTGGGGTGCAGTGGCATGCTCTTGGCTCACTGCAACCTCCACCTCTTGGGTTCAAGTGATTCTCCTGCCTCAGTCTCCCACGTAGCTGGGACTACAGGCACGCGCCACCACGCCCAGCTAATTTTTGTATTTTTAGTAGAGACCGGGGTTTCGCCATGTTGGCCAGGATCGTCTCGATCTCTTCGCCTCATGATCCACCCGCCTTGGCCTCCTGAAGTGCTGTGCAGACTTTTAATGAGTCAGTTCTCCCTGTTAAATATGCCCAACATCTGCATAGGCTTAAGTACTTCGTTATTGAGAAATTTTATTTTTTTCCTGTTTGTTGTAATGGGATTTGCACTGTGGTCAAGAGAACCCCTCTGTAGCCTGCCACAGCCACCTACAGTTGTGTGATCTTGGAGAGGTTCCTCACACTTCTGCTCCTCGGCGTCCTCATCTGTAAAAAGGAGATGGCGGGAGTGCTGTCCTCATAGAGCTGTGTGAGGACTGAGGAGTTAACACCTGGGAGATGCTTCAGGCAGGTACCTCCCACATAGGCAGCACTCTGTGTTCACTGTTGTAACTGTTAGTTTTTATTATTAGTAACTAGTTAAGTGATATTATCATAACTGTGGATAAGTAAGTAGTGCTTCAGAATCGAAACAGTATAAATGCATAAATGCTACATTAGAAACATTTAAACCTTTACAAAAATTTCTTTAAAAAAATTATATTTTTGAGACAGAGTCTCATTGTCACCCAGGCTGGAGTGCAGTGGTGTGATTTCAGCTCACTGCAGCCTCTGTCTGCCATGCTCAGGCGATCATCCCACCTCAGCCTCCTGAGTAACTGGGACCGCAGGCACATGACACCATGCCTGGCTAATTTTTTGGTAGAGATAAGGTTTCACCATGTTGACCAGGCTGGTCTTGAACTCCTGAGCTCAAGTGATCTGCCCGCCTCGGCCTTCCAAAGTGCTGGGATTACAGGTATGAGCCACCATGCCCAGCCAAACCTTTAAAAAAATTTCTGATTTCACAGACTCACCATCAAATATTCCAGTACATTTGAACTTCACTCTTGGATGCCTTTTCTATAGAGTCAGGGCAGTAACATGGACATTAGGAATCACAGAATCACACAGGTGAAGTTAATTATGGCTAGCCTTCATACAGAGTGCTTAGAGGGTAATCCAAAGACTGTTTTTCAGATTATTTTGAGATTGTGAAACCAGCACAAAAATTGCCACTAGAAATTGTATTGGGCTGTGGCCTTTGAAACATCTGAATCATAGACACATGAGGGCGCTGTAGCCTTCCAGCAATAAAGGGCACTTTCCCCAGGAGTGACTTTTCTCTGGAAAAGGTCAGTGGGGTTCCTGGGCCCCTTGCTTGGAGCATCCACTGAGCTGGTCTTTGACAAGCAGGGGAATGAGGCTCAATGACTTTGCCTGTTGTTTATTTATTAGAAGTTCTCCGAGAGAGAGAATGGGCATAATTATTACCAACGCCGTGATTATTGGTTTTTGCCTTTGTGGCCATTTGTCGAGGTGACTGGGTGGGAGTCCCTTGGGGGCTGCCCGTGTGGCCGCCTGCCTTTGGCTGCACAATGTCTGGGATGCATGATGGTTGTTCTTGCGACTATCAGCAGAGTGATTATTTCAGTCGCTCTGCCACAGACACAGAGTAATGAAAGCTGGCTCCCTGGGAAAGCTGTGGGGGTGGACTGTGAGCCCAGCACACCTCGGGAGTTGCTGTCAACAGGCCCAGCAGGGGAACGGTGGAGCTGCCCTGCCTGGTGCCTCTCGGATGCCCATCAACACGGCACAATGCTCCCTTTAACACTTTCCAGCCACACCTGAAGCAAGAAGAGCAGCCATATCATTTCAAAGACCACGATTTCAAAAGAAGAGATTTGTAAATCCAGTGGAAGCAGTGCTCATAATAGAATATGGTTTGGGGGACCAGGCTTGGTGGCTCATGCCTGTAATCCCAGCACTTTGGGAGGCTGAGACGGGTGGATCACTTGAGGCCAGGAATTCGGGACCAGCCTGGCCAACGTGGTAACACCACCTCTCTACTAAAAATACAAAAACTGAGTCAGGTATGGTGGCACACACCTATAATCCCAGCTACTCAGGAGGCTGAGGCATGAGAATCACTTGAACCTGGAAGGCAGAAGTTGCTGTGAGCCGAGATCATGCCACTGCACCCCAGCCCGGGTGACAGCAAGACTCCGCCTCAAAGAAAAAGAATATACTTTGGGGGTCAGCCTGCTGGAAATTACTTTTTTTCTTTTTTCCTGTTGGGGGCTGCAGAGAGAATTATAGACTGTTTATCTGCAGCAGCAACCAATGGCTTTTTTCCTTGACTTTAACTTTCCTTATCTGGATGTAACTAAGGTCCTGTATTCTAATTATTTTTCCTTGTGCTGCTAACATTGCATCCTCTTATAATAGCCACTAGGTCTTTCGATTATTTTAGCTGAAATGAAGGCTATAAAATATTCCTTCCAAAGAACTAAATTTGGAAATCTTTGGAGACACATTCTATCTATTTAATTGGTGTTTTACTTTTATATTTGGTAAAGACAAGAGACTCGGCAATACTTGTTCATTATTTTCTTTTTCTTTTTTTTTCTTTTCTTCATATACTAACTGAACATCCACTGGCTGCAGAAAGGAAATGCAGGCAGAAGCCGCATGCACCCGTGTAGACTTGGCCCTTGTGAGCAACCAGCTTTAATGAAGTTCCCCCAGGATTGGGAGGAGGGGGAGGAGGTGGGAGTTTGGATGAGAGCTAATTTCATTTTCTAGCTTCAACTTTGTTCTTCTGGTTGATGGCTCTGTTGGTATCTGAGTGTCACTGGTACCCAGAATTGGCAGGGTTTTTTGACCTCTGCATTTTTCCTGGATGGCCGTGGGGCTTCAGCCTTAACCCTCTTCCTTCCCTCTGAAGTAAGAATCAGAGGCCACATCCCTGGGAGGAGGGAGACCACTCAGTGGGGATGAGGGTGGCCTCTGAATGACACTTCCAAGTTTATTCTGGGAGCTGAGCTGCAACACAACTGCTGTAAGGATGGGGACAGGCAGAAAGGGCAAGGCTGGCAGAAGGAACATCAGCTAGCAGTTGTCACATCTGTGGGACCCTGGGGGAGTGTCTCAGCCTCTCTCTGCCTCAGTATGCACATCTTTACAGATAGCCGAGACCTCCCTACTATCTCATACTCTCTACATTCTCAAATTCAGAATATTATTTTCAGAGAAATAAATAGAAAAGCTGTACTCCACTTCACTGAGGGCAGTAGAACCATGACGACTGCTTCCCCCACTGCAGGCCCTGGGCTAAGCGTGCCACATGGCTTTTATTTCATTTAACCCTCACAGTAGCCCTGCGAGGCAGATATTATTATCCCTGTTTCACAGAGAAGACCAAGGCTTGGAGAGTTTAAATGACCAGGGCCCACAGCAGGGGTTGCACTCTGGGGTCAAACCCAGCCTCGTGGGACTCCACATCCTATTCCTCTTCCTCCCCTTGCTCGGACAGTGTCCTGTCTCCCTCCCAGGCCTGTGCACATGCTGGTTATCTGCCTGGAGTTTGCTCTCCCTCTTCTCCCTTTCTCCCCACTGCCCCCACCTAGTCACTTGCCTGCATTGATGCACACGCAATTCACAGGCTGGATCTCTCCTTCAAGGGAACCTTAAAGGAGCTTCCCCCAACCCTTCCAGGTCATGGCCAGGCCCCTATAAGGACTGTTTCCTGTCGTTTTCCTCCATAACCCTGTGTCTAGTTGTCTGCGTATTTGAGGAACACCTGCTTCTCTCAATGGACTGCAATCTCCTTAAGGACAGGAGCTATGATTTAACTAACACTGCTACAACCCCAACTCCTAGCACACACAATCTATGGGCCCAGGTGGGCATTCAGTAATATTTGTCAAAGGAACAAATAACACAGAGGAAAGAGGTTGCAGAAAGAGATGTCATGTACCCCTCTGGAGAAATTCCAATGGGAACATTTGTGTCAAAGCATCTTATGGCCAGGTTGTCGGTTTATCTCATCGAATCACTCCTTAACAGTCCCTAGCCACAGGTTGTTTATGGAGATGTCTCAGTCACCCTTGTTGAATGTTATCCGGACCAGGGGTCTGAGGTTTCGCAGGAGGTGCCAGACTCCAACACCTGTGTGATAGGAAACAGTTCCCTGGAGTAGCTGTGAAATTGTGCAGCCCCTCGGTCACGTGGCTCTCTTGCCCTTCTCTTCCAGTGCTCTTGTACGTGAGGAAGGAGACTGATGATGTGTTCGATGCGTTGATGTTGAAGTCTCCCACAGTGAAGGGCCTGATGGAAGCGGTAAGCCATACGCTCCTTTCAGCCTCCAGGAAACCTGCTGTGTTCCCTCTCCTCTGGAATACACATGTACTATACAGACAGTATGTACTAACGTGCAGCCACTGAGATGGCTTCAGAATGAGCTTTATACAGAACAAGAAAAACCTAAGATTTGTGGAGGCATTGATCTCACTATTGTCAAGGCTTATTAGCATCTTGAGGAGAAGGAAACAGAAAAACTGCCAATTCCCTGTCAGTTTAAGGCTAATCACAGTTAGATGCTGTGGAGGAAGGTGAAACTGAGTTCTCACTTGTCTCTTGGTATGAAACCAAATTAGATATGATTAACTCCCAAATATATACAAAACAAAAATAATTAACAAGTGTCTCGCTGGCCGTGATGGTGTAGTCCAAAATAAAAATATGATCTCTTGGTTAAGAAAAAAAAATGAGCCAGGCGCGGTGGCTCACGCCTGTAATCCCAGCACTTTGGGAGGCGGAGGTTTGCGGATAAAGAGGTCAGGAGATCGAGACCATGGTGAAACCCCGTCTCTACTAAAAATATAAAAAAATTAGCCAGGTGTGGTGGCGGGTGCCTGTAGTCCCAGCTACTCAGGAGGCTGAGGCAGGAGAATGGCGTGAACCCGGGAGGCGGAGCTTGCAGTGAGCCGAGATCGCGCCACTGTACTGCAGTCTGGGCAACAGAGCGAGACTCTGTCTCAAAAAAAAAAAAAAAGAAAAGAAAAAAAAATGATGCAGAATTATAGTGATTTGCAGTAAGACTTTTCCTTCCTACCCATGGTCTTATCTAGTATTACCCAACTTGGGCTCACAAGAAGTTATTTTACATTTTGTTTATATGTTATTCACCTGAATATAACCTCAGTAGAACTCTACTTTGAATACACTCTCTAACTGCCTCCACTCCCACCCCCACCCCCACACCCCACCATTGCCCCATACAACTATATTGTAGAAGATTTGTTTTTTTATTGTGATAGAGCCAGGAACACAGTTCAACATCATTGGTTGGTTCGGAAAACTGCTACATTGGAGAAGCATCTTGGCTTATGAAGCCAAATGTTAAACTATATGGGATAGTTCCTAGAAGTGGAATCACAGCATTTCTTTCGTTTGGGATACTCTTTTTTGAGCTTCCTTTGTGTTATAGTATAAATCGGGACTTCACACTTTTTATGATTAAATAATATTCCGTTGTGTAAATATACCACATTTTGTATTTCCATTTATCAGTTGATGAACATTGGAATTTTTCTACCTTTTGGCTATTGTGAATACTGCTACTATGAGCATTCATGGACAAGTTTGGTTTGAATACTTGTTTCCAATTCTTTTGGGTATGTTCCAAGGCATGGAATTGCTCAGCCAGATTCAAAAAGCCACGTGTGGTATGATTCAATTTATAGAACATGTTCAGAATAAGCAAATCCGTAGAGACAAAAGGCAGGTTAGTGGTTGCCAGGGGATGGGGGTAGGAGGTGGAGCATCTGCTTAATGGGTTTTCTTTGGGAGCGATGAAAATGTTGTGGAATTAGATAGAGGTGATGGTTGTACAATATTGTGAATCTACTAAACAGCACTGAATTATACGCTTTAAAATGGTTAAAATGGTGAATTGTGATATCTATTTATCTGTCTATCTATCTGTCTATCTGGTATTCATTGTTCACCAGAAAGTTTTTAAAACTGTGTAGGAATGTTATCGATGTCATCGCGCTGCCCTCCGTGATCTGTTGTTAACAAGTCCCGAGGCAGTTCCAAGCAGAACACTAAGGACCTCCGTCTAAGAAACACACTGATGGAGGGTTAGGTCATCTTTTTTGTTCCACAGGATTTTTTCATAGGATGGAGTTTGTCGTTACTGGATCTACTTCACATTAAGGAAAAACAAAAACAGAAATTAATGCCACAGAGGTATGATCTGTATCTCTTCAAATAAACCAAGATTTTTAAAATGAGTCTAAGATCGCTAGAGGATAGACTAAGCTGGAAGCTCACAAAATATTCAGACCTCTCTGGACAACTTTGGATAATTTCGTACTCCAGTCTAGCCTTTAAGACCATATTACCAAAACTGACTTAACTGGGGCAGTGGTATTTGAAAACCACAGAAGCGGTCGCTTAAATGCATATTCTCTGACTTCAACTCTAGAGATTCTGATACTTCTGAATTGCAGGTAGATCAGGGAAGGGAGGAAGTGGGGATCAGGAACCTTTACTTTTAACGAGCTCCTGAGGATATTCTGAGATGAGCTAGGTGCGAGAACCTCTGATTTAGACCATTTCTTCCTTTTTCCTTGGTGTCTTTTCTTTGCTTTCCATGGCATCTGACCAGTTGTATAAGTGTTCTGTAGATGGAGTTGGACTGGATCACAGTGGAACTCAATGTCACCTTCACTCCCATCTAAACAGTAGTTCAGCAACCTCTGCCTACCCTGCCCGCCACAGCAGCATCTGGCTGTTGATCCCTTTTAGTGGGAGCTCATTACACCTGCCTCACTTTGGTTAGCTGAAGGTACAGGGTGAGGGGTGGGGATGTATCCTTTGACCCTGTAAGCCACAGAAAAGTCAGGTTCCCTAGGCTGGCTCTGGTCAGATTTCTTAGGGCAATTCTTATTTCATCTCCCCTTTATGTCTAAAAAGAAAAGGTTTCACTGAAGCACCAACACAAGCTATCTCCTTGCTGCCTAAGTTATGCAAATGGGAAAGCTGTGCAAGAGAAGTTCCTCCAGGATCCTCGGGTGATGCAGTCTGGAATGACAAAGCAGCCCCGCCAACTTGGGGGCAGCCATGAAGGACAGCAGGCTGTGTGTAAGCGAGGGCGTAAGCATGCTGTGAAATGAGGTGGTAGAATTTTCAAGAACAGTGGCTCCCGCTCACTGTAGTTTTACCCTAAGTTTATTTGGGACCTGGGTAGGGTAAGACAGGGTTTACTTTCAGGGTGTGGGTTCTCTTTAGACCAGGACCTTACTAGTGCATGACACTTTACCATAGTGACACTTACCAGTGCACACTCGTATATTGGTAATATGCATGTGTATTATATAAATATATGCAATATGACATTGTATATCTATATTGATATATACAAATGTATATTGGTAGCGTGTGTGTGTGTGTAAAATAAAACAAACACATGTACTATACAGACAGTATAGCTTAGGGGTCAGCATATGGGCTTGGCCTCAGAAAACCTGTGTTCAATTTCTGACTGTGCCTCTTGCTAACTGGACAAGTTTCTTAACCTCTTCTTCATTGTTAAAATGGAAATGATAGTACTACCTCCCTCGTGGGATTGTTGTGAGGATTAAATGAGACAACAGAGATCTGAAACTCTGCCTGGCCCCTGGTATATACCAAGTCCACAGTTAAATTAGCCTTTGTTACTGAATCACCGTTTGGGTAGAAATCCTCAGATTTTGGATTTCTCAAGTACTCCTTTCCTACAGTCCAAAAGGCAGAATGTTATTTTTACTCATGATTCCATTACATAATATACCACAAATTTGAAATTTCAGAGGAGGCACGGGGCTGTGGAAATGGTGCAGGTATCTGCATCTGAAACTCCGAAGTCATGTGGGGAGGTCCTCTCTCCTGAGCCCAGAGGCACAAAGCCGCTCACAAGAAATGATCTTTACGCCCCACAGTCCAAAGCCCCACATTAAACAAAGTCTCAAGACAAGAAGGCAACATGACCCTGGCCTCCATGTTTTGTTTTGACTTTTAATTTCAAAATAATATCATTGTGAGGGGGCTTATAGTTTTTAACAGCAGAAAGTTATATAGACAGAAATAATGCTCAGTGAGTAGAAAAGGAAAAAACCTTAACTTTTAAGAAAACATGATTAATCAAGAGATATTATGCTTGACCCGAGGCCATCACTTTGAACTCTGTCACTGGTTGAAAATGGCTTCCCATAAACACAAACATAGTTCCCTACTCATTACTGTGAGGAACTCAAGACCAGCTTGGCCAACGTGGTGAAACCCAGTCTCCACCAAAAAAATTAGCTGAGTGTGTTGGCATGCGCTGTAGTCCCGGCTACTTAAGAGGCTGAGGCAAGAGAATCACTTGAACACGGGCAGCAGAGTTTGCAGTGAGCTGAGATTGTGCCACCACACTCCAGACTGGGTGACAGAGTGACTCTGTCTCAAAACAAAAACAAACAAACAAAAAACAAAGATGCCATCCCAGAACCCCACCCATGATCTTCAGAATCAGATTCTATAGGGGTAGTCCCAGGAATTAGCACTGGTAACAAGCTTCCTGGTTGAATTGAAGCACATTAATGTGAGAGCCACTAGCTGGTGTGTACCTTGGCTGGGAACTGGTATTAGAGTCTGATTCTGCCCTAAGGTCCTACATGCAGTATTCACTTAGGATGGTAATAAGTCACCTTATGACACTCTTTTGGTTGCACATTCTGCAAAGGTAGTTTTAAACCAAGACATGGCCCTACAGACTATTATTTCATAACCCCACCCAGCGGATTTTAGGAATTGGCCTGGGTCTAGGCTATCACCTTCATCAAGGGCTTGGGAAGACCAAATGCTCTCTTTTGAGAAAGGAACTCATAGTCTTCCAGGGCCAGCAGAATTCACAACTCCGAATGTAAAAGTATGCCTTGTGTGAGTCTTGCAATTGTTTTGGAAATAGAAACACCTGCTTCATATCAATATTCACATTGTTTTGCTCTCTTCCTGAACTAATTATTGAAAGGTTGATTGTGCCCCAACTTTCTTATCTATAAAATGAAGTCATCAACAGCATTCAATGAGTTTAACACACATATTCAGTAGATATTAACTGAGTAGATGATGGCAATGATGTTGATGATGCAGCTATTTCCACATTAGGGATATTTGAATTGCTTTCCATTGGAGAACCTGCTCTTATTGCTCCTGTTGAACACCCAACTCCCTATCCTCAGCCAGGCATTATTTAAGTGTAGAAGAAAGTCTGAACTGGAGAATAAAGAGCCAAAAAAAAATTTTTTTTGGCAATTGGTGGAGAAATGTGGATTTGTCATCTTGATAGAATAGTGTTGCCACCTTCCTTCCAAGGAACTTAGGGTTGAGTCAGAAGGTGTCACATCAGGCAGATTTGTTGAACAGTTTGGCGATGGTGATAGTGTTCCTACAGCCTACACGGGTTTCCTGGAGTCTGTAATTTAAGCCACTTGATAGGATGGAGTTCTGTTATTTAAAAAATTGGGCTGTTCTTACACTCAGCAGACATTATGTTCTTCCTTGAGATAATATTTTTGAGTTTGCCTTCATTAAAAAAGTCTC
>NW_012102588.1:1164492-1168572 GCF_000951045.1 Mandrillus leucophaeus
AAAAAAAAAAAAAAAAAGTCTCCAGGCCGGGCGCGGTGGCTCACCTGTAATCCCAACACTTTGGGAGGCTGAGGCAGGTGGATCACCTGAGGTCAGGAGTTTGAGACCAGCCTGGACAATATGGAGAAACCCCGTCTCTACTAAAAATACAAAATTATCCAGGTGTGGTGCTGCATGCCTGTAATGCCAGCGACTCGGGAGGCTGAGGCAGGAGAATCACTTGAACCTGGGAGGCAGAGGTTGCGGTAAGCTGAGATCACGCCACTGTACTCCAACCTGGGCAACAAGAGCGAAACTCCATCCAAAAAAAGAAAAAGAAAAAGAAGTCTCCATGTAAGAGTGAGGTCAGGACACTGCCATTAAGTGCAAGTGCAGCAGCATGAGAGGAGAGGGTAGACTGGGGAATTTGACTGACTTGATTCAAATCATGACTGTGTAGTCTTGAGTATGTCCATTTTTGAATATTTGGTTTCCTTCCTTGCAACATGTGAAAAATGCCTACCATATTTTTGTTTTGTTTGTATTACCCTTGACCTCTTACTGTTTTGGAAAGAACTCTTGACCACAACAAAGAGGAATGTAATTATGGTTTAATCTATGCCAAGTTGAGTCACTTTTCTGTATTATTCTTCTTATTCAGTAGTCCTAAACCCCCAGACCCTCATTTCACCTGCCAGAAAATCATTATCTATACAGATCTATACACCCAGATAGAACAAGAAAAAAAGTTATCTATCAGCCAGATGTTACTAAATATTCCCATACTTGGTATCATTTGGAGAATATAGACTATTTTTCTTTTCATTTGCATGTTTAGTATTACATCAATCAAGCCATCCACATAATTTTGATGATTCAATTTGGCTTCTTTATTGTTATAATTAGGTTTTAAACTGCTTTTTAAAGACAAAGAATTTGGTGGTGGTGATGGTGGTAGTGAGATGAGTTTCCAATTCTTTTTTTTCTGCATTTCTAGTGATTTTTACATAGTAATCGTGCAAATAAAGCATCTCTGGCCACTACCTTCTGGCCAATCCCCAAGGCCAGCAGGGCCACTCATACCTCAGGGCCTTTGCACTTGCTGTTCCTTCTGCCAGAAATGCCCTTCCTCCATATGGACAAGGCTCACTTCCTCCAGGCTGCTGCTCACATGTTGCTTTATCAGATGGGCCTTTCCAGCCCACCTACGTAAATAGCATCTTCATCACTCTCTGCCATTCACAACACTTATCACCACTTGACATAGTTATATTTGTTCCATGTTTATGGTTTCTCTCTTCCCCAGATGAATGTCAAGTTCATGAGATCAGGGGCTGTGTTTCTTTTCTGTGGTGTATTCCCAGAGCCTTCAGCATAAGTTGACTGAATTGGGTATCTGCTGTATGTGTACCCCTAGACTGAGTGCTGAGGGTGGCATGATAGTCACATGCCCTGCTTCATTGGATTCTTACAATATCCCCATGAACATGGCAGGTAAATAGCATCATCACTACCTTACAGATGTAGAAACTGAGGTCCAGAAGGGGTGGTTTCCAAAGGGTTGATAGCTCCACAAATTGATAGAGCCAACTTAAGTCCTCAAGCAATGTTAAGCCCAATTAGGGAGACATTTACAACTGGAAAGTTATCACAAGAAGGATAAACATTCCCAATCACAGCTCACCACATCTAAAGGAAAAGAGATTAGGCAATACTAGGCCATTAGGCAAGAAGTAGTCTGTGTGTTGTTGATCCTATGCAGTCAGAGAGCTGAGCTGGTCAAGTTACGCAACCTTTCTACACTCCAGTGTCATCACTTCTGAAACGAGAATAATAATGAGATAATATTATGAGGATAATAAAATGGGATATAGGATTGGTGTGAGGATAAATGAGTGTGTATACATGGTACTTAGAGTAACACACAGAAATTATAAATGAGTATATACCATGTGTGTGTGTCCATGTGTCTGCGTGTGTGTCTGTTAGTGTATTTTATGTGTCTAACACACACACACACACACACACACACACACACATATATGTATACACATACAGACAATGACTGTGAGTACTATGAGGTGGAGAGACAGACTGTGTTTCCCCTAAGGCAAAGAGGCTAGAGAAAGGGATAGGGATGTTCTCTCTAGTGAAGCTAGCTGATGTCTACAAAGAAAAAGGTTGCTCATGGCCTTAGTAGCACCCACTTTTTGTCCAACTGTGTCATTCATGGATGGAGGCGATTCATGAATCCTACCTGGTTCTCCTGACAGGTCAAACACAGACACCTACGAAGCATTTACAAGCAAGAGTCCACTGCTTTTTTGATGTATATCTTAAGCGCCCCCAATGAATGAACAGCGTATCACTCCACATAAAAACAATTAAAAGTAACTGACTTCCAGAGCAGGCAGTTCTGTTGTATGCCTCTAGAGAAGGCTGACTGAATCCTATATTGGTCCATCACTTCTGCCTATCACATACATGAGGTTTCTGGGCAAAGAACTTTCCACAAAATAAAAGTCTAAAAATTCTAGATCATCAGGCAACCAATAACGCATTGATGAGACATCTCCAAGATCTAGAATCTTCCTGGGTGTCAAGGAAGTCTTTGGGGTTTTTACAAATATTGATAATGCACTTTTTATAAAGTGTACTTTTAATAAAAATGCATGCTCAGTTGAGACAACTGGAAAAACACAAAGAAAAAAACCCAAGCACTCCGAATCACCCTGTTCCAACAGAATGATCATGTGCCACACGTTTTCATTCATAGAAGGATTGTTGTGTGGGTGATGTCATCCAGCCCCTGGGCAGAAGGAATTTTCTGCCACCCCTGACAGATGGCCAGCTTCCTCTGCATGATGATATCCTGCCTGGTCTCACTTTCCAAGGTTCTGAATTTGGCAAAGCGCATCTCCCTGATGTGCATGGAGGCAGGGAACACTGTCCCAGGGTGGCACATTTGTAAGCTGCCTTTGATGCTGAGAGTTGCACTGAGAGCAGGACTTTGCCCTCCTGGAGGCAGAGGTTTCACCTTTGCCAGTTGCTTCTTTGTACAGGATGGGGTCTGTGAGTCTTGTCCCCAAACCATCTCAACATATGCCCATCTTCTCCAGCAGTTCAGAATCTAAAGCCATCTGCCAGGTTGTTCCCTTTCAAATTCTGTCTCTGCCACTTACTAGCTGAGGGATCCTGGGTGAATTACTGACTGACAGGAAGCTTCAGTTCTCTAATCTGAGAAACAGAGCTTACAAAAGCACTAATTCCATTCTCATGATGTGAGGACTAAGCAAGTGAATACATGCAAAGCTTCACATGCCTGTGTGCTGGGGACCCAGGGACTCAATAAATGCTAGCTATGGCTGGTGCCACTGCTACCCTAGATTTTATGCCCCTTACCCAGTTCTGACTTGCATCACTTGATTTGTGAGCTGAGGTGTTCCCTTTCATGCTTCGGGGAGCTGGGAATCAAACCCCCAAAAAGACAAAACCCAAGCATCAGATTCAGTTTTCTTTCAGAACAGGGGGAACTAACAGATATAAGCTGGTTGATGTTGAGTGGGAAAAAGTTCCTATTTTATTTTTCCATTTTATTTTAAAAAGAAGTTCCAAGTAACACTAACCAAAGTTCAAAGAAGCCAACTCTTGAAGGGCAAGGAAGTCAGAATGGTAGTTAGGTACAGATAACATAGTCTATAGGACTTCCAAGTACGCAACAAGCTCTTATATACAGAAAAATGTTTATCGGGGTGCTTACTTTTTTGTGCCATGGATACCTTTGGCAGTCTGGTGAAATATACAGACCCTTTTCAGAATAATGTTTTAGATGTATAAAATAAAATACATAGGATGATAAAGGAAACTAGTTATATTGATATTTAGTCATCAAAATAATTTTAAAAAGCATGCTTATGATATAGAAATACATGTGCTCCTTATTCATGCATTAAATATGATCCATGGGTGAGACTAATAACTACTGTAATTTCAAAGTGATGAATGAATGTAATCAGTATTTTGGAACATCTGCAGGATTCTAATATGACATGAAATATCTGTGATTTCCCTTGTTAAAAAAGACACAGGTACTGCCAATGT